>NC_139547.1:22575020-22829288 GCF_965153285.1 Podarcis tiliguerta
TGTTTTATTTTATTTTGCATTACAAATGGGAGGGGCACCATAATTTTTCCAGTGCTTAGGGTTTCTAAAGGTCTCGATCCAGCCCTGAAGTTGCCAGCAATGTGGCAGGTGGTTCCCGAAAGGGTTGTTCCCATTTGTTTTCTTTTTTCAAGCCCTCTGGATCCTGTGCCTCTGAGCATGTCCAGAGGTTCTTTGCCTCTCTGCGAAGTACAGTAGTTTTTCAAGACGTGTGTGTGTGTGTGTGTCCATGTGTCCTTTAAGGACCTAAGGGCAGAATACCTTTTGGAAGTCACCTTATACAGAGTCAAACCATTTAGCTCAGTTTCGACTGCATCTTGCTTGCCTGAACAGTGGACTGGAGGATGTGGATGTTGAAGATAGCCTGGGATAAAAATGTAAATGTGTTGTTTTGCACAGTTTTGCATCTGATCCTGCCCACATGCAAATGGCATGTGGCCCCCAGAAGCTTGCCCAGCAGGGAATGTGGCCCTCTGGATGGAAATCATTCCTCTTCCCCGATTCAGTGCAATTTAGTGCTAAATGTGCAATCTTGCCCTCGCGTCACTTTCCGTGCAAGGTTGCAAGAGAAGGAAATTTCCCTCTGCAATTAAAACAATTAAAGCAACGTGACCAGATGCCCGTGATTATAATTGTGGCTGTGATAACATATCCTGCAACATTTCACAGCTGAAAATAATAGGGATTCTCTTGGGTACTTGTCACATAGTTCCTATTCTCACATGAAATATCGCTGCCATGAAATATACTCTACCACTTTCTCATTATACATTGCTGAAGGCCCTTCTCCGGTACATATGCAGAATTCGTACACTCTGCAATAGCCGGTCCAGGATGGATTGAAATAGCAAAGAGGGGTCTAGTAATTGGATTAAACATATGCAAAACAGAAAGCCATTGTGGTCGGAGTGTTGAGCTACAGCCTGGGAATCCAGAGTTCGAATCCCCACTCAGCCATGAAGTGTGCTGGGTGACGTTGGGCTGATCGCCATCCCTTAGCTTAACCTGCCTCAGAGGGTTGTTGTGAGGATAAACTGGGGATGAGGAGAACCATCTATGCCACCTGGAGATCCTTGAGGGAAAGGGTATAATGCAAAGGTAATAAACAAACTGAAAAATGACCAGCGTTTTAAAACGAGCTGCTCCAGAAGAAGCTTGCCAAACGGCCAACTGTGCATGACCACAGCCTGCCCCTCTCCCTCCTCCCAGAACTTGCCCCACCCCCTTTTGAAAGAGGGCAGTGGTGTTGTTTTTGAAACACCTCCCCCCTTGGTTAAATCTCACTGCTTTGCTGGATTCGATCAAAGATTTCTTCTGTTTGCAACAGTGGAGAGACTGACGCTTCGGGGGAAGAGTGGAACTCTTCAAATGCAGGAGAAAATGGCTGGTGAAGAACCAAGAGTGTATATACTGTGGGAAATTACCCTGGGAAGGGTATTAGGATAGTATAAATATTCCTGAATGCAAATATAAATAAATATGTTCAGGTTAAGTACAAGGAACTCATATTCATTTACATGGAGGGATGACATGCACTCCTAATATCTGAAACCAGTTTTATTCAGAGCCTAACTGGACTCAGCTATGCAGCTGGAAATAAAACGTTTTAAGCGTGTTTTAAGCGCAATATACAATGTGACACTTGATGGCGATAGTGAGCCTTATGGAAAATTAAATGTATTTTTCAAAAACACACATCACACTTTATATCTGTGTAGATTCTAGTGTGTGTGTGTGTGTGTGTTAGAGGGGAAATTACTTGCAAAAATGTGTACGTTAGTCAACACCTCATATAAAAATGTGTTTATTAGGAGGGGGGAATGCAAATTGCTGCAGAAATGTAGCAAAGTGAATTTAAGAACTGAGAAGAGCAAAGGACCGAGAGGGCCAGAACTGACAGATCCTTCTATCCCTGATTGTGAGTGTGTACATCTGGGGTTTGTATAAGGGGCAGACAGAGCCACTTTTGTTACCGTCACACCCATTGCTGCCATGCAGCCTGTTGAGGGACAGGAGATTTTCCCATAAGAAATACGAACATAAGAAGAGCCTGCAGGATCAGGCCAATGGCCCGTCTAGTCCAACATCCCGTTCTCACAGTGTCCTCCCAGATGCCTGTGGGATACCTGCAAACAGAACCTGGGCACGAGAGCACTCTTCCCCGCTCTGGTTTCCAGCAACTGGCATTCAGAAGCATTACTGCCTCCTACAGGGGAGGAAGAACATAGCTCTCAGAGTTAGTAGCCCTAGGAGCCAACTCCTAGGGGCCAAAGGGTCTTCAGGGCCTCCAATAAAATATTTGAGGGGGGATGCCCCTCCTCCCAAGTTAATGGGCATTGCCATTCGAATGATGTGTGTGCACTGCATCATGTGATCAGTTATGTGGGGCAGGGCTTACCTGGGCTCTCCCAATAGAAGAGGAATTTATTATTTTGGTCACAGACCAGTTCCAGCCCACATACAATATCAAGGAAGTCATAAAACACGATAGGGATACATTTGAATTTGCAATTAGGTATAACAGTCAGTGAGAGATTTTACTTTCTTGGGCTCCATGATCACTGCAGATGGTGACAGCAGCCACGAAATTAAAAGACGTCTGCTTCTTGGGAGAAAAGCAATGACAAACTGAGACAGCATCTTAAAAAGCAGAGACATCACCTTGCCAACAAAGGTCCGTATAGTTAAAGCCATAGTTTTCCCAGTAGTGAGGTATGGAAGTGAGAGCTGGACCATAAAGAAGGCTGATCGCCGAAGAATTGATGCTTTTGAATTATGGTGCTGTAGGAGACTCTTGAGAGTCCCATGGACTGCCAGAAGATCAAACCTATCCATTCTGAAGGAAATCAGCTCTGAGTGCTCACTGGAAGGACAGATCGTGAAGCTGAGGCTCCAATACTTTGGCCACCTCATGAGAAGAGAAGACTCCCTGGAAAAGACCCTGATGTTGGGAAAGATTGAGGGCACAAGAAGAAGGGGACGACAGAGAACGAGATGGTTGGACAGTGTTCTCGAAGCTACCAGCATGAGTTTGACCAAACTGCGGGAGACAGTGGAAGACAGGAGTGCCTGGCGTGCTGTGGTCCATGGGGTCACGAAGAGCTGGACACAACTAAAGAACAACAACAACAACATAACAGGGACAATACAGATATAGCAACAGTTAAAAATATATATAAATTAAAACTTAGTCACTAACATATAACCTAAAATTATCATTTAAGGCCCTAATCATTAGCTCTCCCAATATTTTATTCAAGTTGGGCCCCCCTTGCTGGTAGCCAAAAATAGCCTTCTCCTCCACCAATTTGTCCAATTCTCTTTTAAAGCCATCCAGATTGGTGACCATCAAGGCTTCCTGCAGAAGCGAGTTCCATAGTTTAATTATGCACTGCATGAAGAAGGACTTTCGCTTCTCTGTCCCAGATCTTCCAAAATTCAGCTTCATCAAATGAGTATGATGAAAAAAAATCCACACCTCTTCTCAATCAAATAGACAACATTTTCAAGCAATTTGTTTTTCTCATGCATTCCTGTGTGCAACAAATACTTTTTTCTTATATATCTTATGCTTGCCTAGAAGCCCGATCTGTTGGATAGGTGGCAGGGAAGGTGGTTAGGAGGCCTCTAATTTTGTATTTCATATACTGTAGGACCTTTTTTAGAAGGAAAAGAAAGTCACACTCGCGCTGTGAACAGGTGGTAGGCATAAATACCCAGCTGTGCATTACGGCTGATTTTATTGCCATTTTATAATCTTGTCCATGCTTATTTTATTTGCAGATTTCCCCCTGTATGTGGCACTGCTGTAAAAATCTCAAGGCAAAATAAATTATAAAATCAAGAACGGGTGTTCTTTCCCTCCCCACCCCTTTCCCTCTTCATGACTGGGAGGAACTTCAAGGATCAAGGGAATGTAGGTGGGAGGGAATCATGCCTCAAATGGCTAGCTGAAAGCAAGCTAAAATCAGGAGAAAGGGAGATTAGGAGAGTGAATGTGTCGGTTATGTAACAGGGCTGTTAGAAGCTCCTCCAGCTGTTCTGGAGAAAGCACTTACATTACCCACTAGGTGGCGCTAGGAAGAAACACTTTATAGGTTCTGATGTTCTGTTTTTGCCCTTATTGAATGGCTCTTACTTACAGTCTGGCCTTTTAAACAATTCCATTAGCTCTTCCAAGCAACAGCTAGCAAGCGTGGGCTATTGCTGGGATTTCAACTTCTGCCGAATACGTGTGGCTTGATTGCACTAACTTGAAACCATTTAAGAAAGAAGGAAAGAAATCTCTGCATCTCTGAGTTGCCTTTATATCCCATTTGCTTATGATGCATTTTATCTCTGAGAATTGTGACACACTTTGGCCTCTTCTTCTCTGGGGTGATGCAGGGCCGGCCCACCCATGAGGCAAGGTGAGGTGACCGCCTCGGGCGGCAGGATCCACAGGAGGTCGTTCCTGATGTAGATCTTCACTCCTTGCTTCTTCCCTGGCGGTAAGGAAGGTGTCATTTTGTGCTTTGCCTCAGGTGCCAAAATGTCTTGGGCTGGCCATGTGGTGATGGAACAGGTTGTAAGGACTTATTTGCAAATCCACCAATGAAGTCGGCATTGTGGGTTGCATCCAACTAAGGCCACATTTACACTATACGTTTAAAGTGCTGTGATAACCCCTTTAAATAATTCTGGGAGCTGTAGTTTGTTAAGGATGCTGAGAGGAGGTTGTCCCTTTTGTCTCCCACAGAACTACAGTTCCCAGAGTTCCCTGCTCAGAATGATTCCTTGTTAAACCATTTTGGGAATGGTAGCTTTGTGAGGGGGGCCTCCTGCCTGTGGCAATATTCCAAAGGGTGTGTTGTGAAGGACATGAAGGCATATTCCTCCGTTGCAGCAGGCCCTCCAGCAGGACTCCAGCAGGCCCTCAAATGTCCCTATTTTCCAGGGAGAGTCCCGGACTTACAGAAGATGTTCCAGTTTCTGATTTGATCCCAGAATGTCCCTATTTTCCTTAGGACCCTCCCTACAGTGGTACCTCAGGTTACAGATGCTTCAGGTTACAGACTCTGCTAACCCAAAAATAGTACCTCGGGTTAAGAACTTTGCTTCAGGATGGGAACCAAAATCATGTGGCGGTAGCGGGAGGCCCCATTAGCTAAAGTGGTACCTCAGGTTAAGAACAGTTTCAGGTTAAGAACGGACCTCCAGAACGAATTAAGTTCTTAACCTGAGGTACCACTGTATTTTCATCAGAGAAATGTTGGAGGGCATGGAGTTATGCAACCCTTGAGCCAAGAAGATAAGTAACTACACAACCTTGTTGAGAAGGTATCTGAAGGCAGCCCTGTATATGGAAGTTTTTAAAATGTTTTATTATGTTTTTATATACGTTGGAAGCCATCCAGAGTGGCTGGGTCAACCCAGTCAAATGGGCGGAATAAAGGTAAAGGTAAAGGGACCCCTGACCATTAGGTCCAGTCGTGGCCAACTCTGGGGTTGCAGCGCTCATCTTGCTTTATTGGCCGAGGGAGCCGGTGTACAGCTTCCGGGTCATGTGGCCAGCATGACTAAGCTGCTTTTGGCAAACCAGAGCAGCGCACAGAAACGCCGTTTACCTTCCCGTCGGAGCAGTATCTATTTATCTACTTGCAGTTTGACGTGCTTTCGAACTGCTAGGTGGGCAGGAGCTGGGACCGAGGAACAGGAGCTCACCCCATCGCGGGGTTTTGAACTGCCGACTTTCTGATCGGCAAGCCCAAGAGGCTCTGTGGTTTAACCCACAGTGCCACCCGCGTTCCTATTATGGAATAGGACCTCCCTATTTTCATCGGAGAAATGTTGGAGGGTATGCTAGATATCCAGCTCTACAATTTAGTGATTCTGAGGCTGTACAGCCAATCACAGAGCTCTGCTACAGCAATTAAAGAAAGGTAGCAAACCATCACTATTCCTTATAACCGTGCCCCTCTCACAAAGTGCTATAATTTCTCCTGCCACCTGATAAAAAACTATCTCTAAATAGTGATTCTTTTTGTGGGGGGAGGTGGGTAAGGGGGGCAGGTCAGGTCTAAATCTCTTGACTTCCTCCTCTCGCCACCAGTGTGATATGCAGAGTGCAGCTGAAACAGCTACATGTGCCAGTACCTTTAAACTTGCCTGCACGAAAAATATTGGGTGTGTGTGTGGGGGGGGGGGGGAGAACGATGCGCTCAGCTCCCTCCTCTACCCCCCCCCCCCCCGCCAGCATCCCGGCCTGTCACAGCAGCACTCAGTCAAGCATAACTTTCTCAATTGTACGTGTTTCTTTTTCAGAAGGTACCAGGGAGCGTTGATTGAAGAGCGCGGGCTGAACAGGCCGGATAGAAAGGGGGAGAAAGTGTGAATTAATTTAGGCAATCGAATGCATAACACCTCCAACCCTTCAGCTACAGGAACAATAGCACGGCAGAGATGTGCGGCCTGCCAGGGAATGAGAAAGGAAAAAGCATGATTGGAGGCCGGTGACTAGGCAAGGAGATATATGTGCGGAGCTGGAGGGTGGCGGTAGTTGGAGGAGAGGGAGAGATATTTGATGAGGCGAGGGGATTGTGGGAACCTGGGCTGCCAACAATTTCATATCTCACCCTCCTTCTCAGTGGCCTTACATTGCTACTTGTCTGGGTTGAGGGGGTCAGTCTGGATGATACCTGTGGATCCCTTCCAAACCTGCAATCCTGTGTATGTGGCATTAGAAGTATGTGGGGAAGCTTGCTCAACCGGTCAAGCCACTTGTTTTGTTAAGGTAATAGCGTTCGCTGGCCAATTAAGTACCACCATTTACATTCCCAAAGAGGTTGCCACAGAGACAAATGGATGCCACATCATCCTAGGATGGAGAAAAATCGGCCAAGCGGGTGGGGCTGTGTGTGTGTGTGTGTGTGTGTGTGAGAGAGAGAGAGAGAGAGAGAGAGAATGAACTTCAGCTGATGCTGGAAGCTGGAGACACAGAGGCATGACTTGCTCTGTGTTGGACCCCAAGTTATGGCTTGGGAGTCTCCCTGGGAACCTAAAAAAAAGGTAAAGGACCCCTGACAGTTAGGTCCAGTCACAGACGACTCTGGGGTTGCAGTGCTTATCTCTCTTTACTGGCCGAGGGAGCTGGCGTTTGTCCTCAGACAGTTTTTCCGGGTCATGTGGCCAGCATGATTAAGCCGCTTCTGGCGAACCAGAGCAGCACATGGAAATGCCAATTACCTTCCCGCCGGAATGGGACCTATTTATCTACTTGCACTTTTTGGCATGCTTTCAAACTGCTAGGTTGGCAGGAGCTGGGACAGAGCAACGGGAGCTCAGCCCATTATGGTGATTCGAACCACCGACCTTCTGATTGGCAAGCCCAAGAGGCTCAGTGGTTTAGAATGGAGTGTTAATGCTGCGAAGTCCCTCCATCCTATGCTCAGTTGTGTTTGTGTGTGTGTGCTTATGTGTAAATTCCCCTCACAGAGCTATAGTTCCCAGAATTCCCTAGGAAGATGGATTGATTGTTAAACCACTCTGGGAAGTGTAGCTGTGAGAGGGGAATAGGGGTCTTCTAACAACTCCCAGCACCCTTACAGTGTCCAGGATACTTTTCTTTTTTAATTTATTGAATTTTTATACCATCCTATACCTGGAGGATTCTTTGGGGGGAAGCCCTGACTATTTTTTTATCTTGTGTTTTCTGCGGATGAAGGGAAGCATACAAATAATAATAATAATATTAATAATAATAATAATAATAATAATAATAATGCAGTACCGCAGTGCTTTAAATGTATGGTGTGAATACATTTGGGGATGTGAAACAGGCACCACCACCAGTAACAGGCAAGCTTTGTTGCCCACGAAATGCTGACCCAACGGAAGCAGGCAAAGGCTTCTGGGGGAGCGGCCTGGGAGTGTGTGGTTCCTTCTGCCGCCATCGCAGGACCGGCTGCCTGTGGCAGCTGCCTCAGTCTGCCCAGTGGCAGAGCCAGCCCTGATCCATCTGCATAGAC
Source organism: Podarcis tiliguerta (assembly GCF_965153285.1). Classification (NCBI taxonomy): domain Eukaryota; kingdom Metazoa; phylum Chordata; class Lepidosauria; order Squamata; family Lacertidae; genus Podarcis; species Podarcis tiliguerta. The sequence continues at coordinate 22,583,045 of NC_139547.1, forward strand.
CTAGTACTTCTGTCAGCACCTGAGATAAAAAAGATTAAACAAAAATAAAGGAGGGTCTTCAGTCCAGGCTTGGCATCAGGGGCAGCCTGGGCTCCTAGTATTTGCTCAGTGATACTCTATGTCAGCACCGGCCCTCTTCACACACTGCAAGCAAGGAGCCAGCTGAGAAGGAAGCTCACTCATTGCTTAAGCAAAGCCTATCTGGTTCTCTGGATTTATGGCCTTTGATTTCTTTACAACAGCGGGCCCATCCCAATGCAACAACTACCCATTTTCTCTCAGCGGCGACCGGAATGGTACATTAGACAACGCCATTTCATCACGCATCCTAGACAAGCTTAACACCGCATTGGGAAGCTTTTTGCTCTCTCCTTGAGTTTAATGCTTATCATTTTCTTACGTTCTGGAAGCCAACATTATGGGCAAAAGGGGACTTGCTAGCCATTATTTGTCAAGCTTAATTGCGCCTCTGAAATCAGCCTTCAGCCTTTGAGATGCAGAGTGCAGGTCTTTAATTCCACCAAAGGGTATCTCTGTACCTTTTCTTTCTCCATCTCTTGCTCTGGAGCAGCCAGCCTCTTCAATATTTAGTATCTTCCTTATGGTTTTCTGAGTCCCTAGACACGGCGAAATGCTGGAAATGGAGGCTTCGTAGCTTCATTTTATTTCTGCGCTCATTTGAAGAGCATGAAGGATTCTTAGTGCTTACTACAGCCAGTAGCTCTTCCAATGGCCAATTATGCTTTATTTTCTATTATGTTGAACTGAGCAACTTTATTACAGTCCATAATTTTCTGGGTTTTTTGTTTTTTTTTTATAACAAAAACAAACTTTTACAGTGGACGCTCGGGTTGCAAAACATGATCCGTGCGGGATGCACATTTGCAACCTGCAGCGTTCGCAACTCACAGCTGCGCTTCTGTGCATGTGTGGGTTGCGATTCGCGATTTGGCGCATGCGCAAAGCGCGATTTAGCGCTTCTACACATGCGCGACCGCCGAAACCCAGAAGTAACCCGTTCTGGTACTTCCGGGTTCTGGCGGTCCGTAACCCGAAAAAACGCAACCTGAAACATCTGTAACCCAAGGTATGACAGTACTTCTACCTATGACTGCTGGTATGACTGCTGCCTATGGAACATGTTGACATCAGGATAGCTCAGTTGGTTAGAGCATGGTGCTTATAATGCCACGGTTGTGAGTTTGATCCCTGTATGGGACGGTTGTGTATTCCCACATTGCAGTGGGTTGGACTAGATGATCCTCAGGGTCCCGTCCAACTCTAGAATTCTATGAGCCCAAGTTGTGGAGGTGCTTCTTCCAGCATTTCCCCTTCTGAGTCCTTGACCATGTCACCTGAAGAGAGGAATCTGACCTCAGCTTCATGACACTCTTCTGCAGAGGACAGAAGTAGGCCAGGCAAGTTTCTCTATGCCTGCTTCTTACTGATGCCTTTGGGGCCTTAACAGATCACGCCGCATTCAAGGCACTTCTATTCTGGACACAAGTGTCGGGTGTGTTAGTGAACGAGAGCTGATGAGCGGCAGGGAGCTCATTTGTGCCTTTGCTCCAAGCCGCACGCCAACTCCAAAGTAGAGGGAGGCCATTCTCTTTGCGCCTATAAATATAATTTCCAGGGATGAAGATGGGTAATTTTCACATGTAAATCTGGCTGGCGAGTCTGCATTAGTTGAGCTGCCGTGCTTGGTGTTTAAAGGGGCAGAGCTGTTCAACGCTGCTTAAAAGAGATGAAGCTAGGAGACAGGCGAGTGGGTGGGGGCAGGAGAGCAAGCAAGAGATTTCTGCAGCGGCGTCACAAAAGCTATTTGTTCTGGTTCCCTTTGCCGATATTCCCCACTGCTTATATTTCAGAGCCAGTGTGGTGTAATGGTTAGGGTATTGGACTCTCGGAGACCAGGGTTCAAATCCTTACTCAGCCGTGAAGCTCTCTGTGTGGTGTTGTGGTTAAGAGCAGTGGACTCATAATCTGGTGAATTGGGTTCGCTTCCTGCTCCTCCACATGCAGCTGCTGGGTGCCCTTGGGCCAGTCACACTTCTCTGAAGTCTCTCAGCCCCACTCACCTCACAGAGTGTTTGTTGTGGGGGAGGAAGGGAAAGGAGAATGTTAGCTGCTTTGAGACTCCTTAGGGTAGTGATAAAGCAGGATATCAAATCCAAACTCCTCCTCCTCCTCCTCCTCCTCCTCCTCCTCCTCTTCTTCTTCTTTTTCTGGGTGAACTTGGGCCAGTCACTGCCTCTCGGACTAACCTACCTCGCAAGGTTGTTGTGGTGATTAAATGAGGAGGCGGAGAACCATGTAATGCCACCTCGAGCTCTTCAAAGAAAAAGATGAGATATAAATGCAGTAAACAACATGGAATAAATAACTAGGGATTCTTCTGTCTGTGACCAGGTGAGAGGAGAATACTTCACACTGATGAACCTTGCAGAGTTAGCACACAGCTTGGAAGTTGACTGTTTACTGAATGCCTGCTGCTGAGCACTCTTTAGCTTTTTTAGGAAGGCCACAAAGCTCTATTAAACCAGGACATCTTGAAAGTTGTTCTTTGGAAACCACCTAAATTGTTGAGCTTTTTTTAAATGAGAATGCAAAGACAAACCACCGCATTCCACTTTTGAAATCCCGGATGTACGGCAGCCCTATCTAAGCACCTTCAGGCAACACTCATCTTTCATCAACTTGGTGCCCTCTAGATTTTTGAACTACAACTCCCATGTGCCCTAGCCTCAGGTATTCATTCATTCATTCATTCATTCATTCATTCATTCATTCATTCAAACTGATGTGGAGAACTGAATTTAAGACTGGGGGTTGGGAGGAAAAACCTAAATTGACAGATTTGACCATTCTTACCTGGGCATGCTGGGGATTCAATCTTGGACTTCTTATGATCTGTCAGTGACCTTCAAATGCCACTGATCTTTTTTCTGGTGCCATCATTGTTAAGGGGAGAGGCTCCCCCTCACTTCTCCTTTTGTACATTGAGTGCTTGTTCCTATGTCACCTGAGAATAGTGGGGTTCCTTTAGTTTGGGGTGTTGGTGAGCCCGTGGCCCTCTGGATTCCGTTTGATTCAAACTCCCATCAGCCCCAGCTATAAGCAGTCAGGGAGGATGGGTGCTGCAGTTCAACAGCATCTGTAGGGCCACAGCTTCCCCATCTCTGGACTAAAGCCTTCTGGTTGCTGGGAGCACCATCCAGAAAGAAGGAGCCCTGCTGTGTCTCTGCTTGAGGAACTGTTGTGGTGTTTATTAAGCCTGATTAAAACAGCGCAGTGAAATCTGTGGTCATTGAGATACTGCTGAACTCCCAGCCCTCATCAGCGCCAGCTAGAATGGCCAATGGCCAGGGATGAGGGGAGCTGGAGTCCAGCAAGCTCCACAGCCCTGATTTAATTCCTAGGTGGAGCTAGCCTAACAAGGATCCATTTAACAGTGCTGACCCCAAACAACTGCTTAATCTCCTCATATGGTTAGCCAAGACTTGTTCATGGTGTAATGTAGGGTCTAAATATACTCCCCTTGCCAAAAAGCCTTGTATTTGTATGGAAAGTAGGCACTGACAGCTTCTCAAGATGCATGCTGCAACTTTTTCTTTTTTTTAAAGAACTATTTGGTTGGTTGTAGATTGGTTTGGAGTGGCCAGAGTTTTTCTTGTGGAGACCAGAGTTTTAAATTAAACAGCAGACACCTCTTACCATCTGCAATGAAAACCTAATTGACTCCCTGAGGAATCTCCCCCTCCCAAGAATACTACCAACTTGTGATTAATTCAGCAGTGCTGTCTAAAAACAAACATCATAATTAAAAAAAATTGACAGCTGATAATTCACATTCCTGAAAAATACAGAAGTTACGATTTAGGTGGGGGCGTATTTCCCCCTCTAAACAGACCCCAAATGGGAATATGCCAACAACAATACCCACATCTCTGCGCTGCCTGGAGTTGCTAAGGTGAGTCTGAGTTGCAGATGAATGTGATTACTGTAAAATTAATTCAGTCTTCCTGCAGGATTGAGAGGCAGGACACAAGTCAATTTAAACAAGATGTTGTCAATAACAGGTGCCTGAAATCCAGGTGGACTCTTACCATGAAAGGCATCTCTTTCAGACCATGTGGAGGTTTGCATTTGAGCAAAGGGTCTTCCCTACATCCCGTGTTCATAGATTTCTCCTCCCCCATCTCAAATGATGACTGATGGCTCATAATGGGTCAGATTCAAATATGCAGTGGGCTATACATGTCAACCACCAGACGGTGGAAGATGTCAAGAACATATTGGGGGGTCAAATCGAATTGCCCACTGCAAGCTTTCCAGTTTGTGGGTATTCAGATGAATCTTTGGGGATTGCTTTCCGGAGATTTTTTTAAAGGCTCTGTAAATATTCAACGGGAAGGAATCCCCAAGGGTGAGTGCCACATCACTAATAGCATTTTATCAGGAGGTCTGCTCTGCATGATATTTGCAGGAGGCTCTCACCTGCAGAATCCAGTGAATGACTGTGTATATAAGGGGTGAGATGATCTTTTAGGTAGAATTAAATGTACCTGGCTCCACCTGTCATTGGCTCTGGCTACAACTACTGCCTGGGCCTTCTGCCTTCCACCCTACTGATCTGAATGGGCACCAGCCACTACTGTGAACAGCAGGGGCAAGGGATTCTTGATGGAGCTGGTCTTTCTGCAGACCTGAAATAAGACCTGTTTCTCATCTCTCTCCCACTGATAGAGTCTGCTGGAATGGCTGGCTGCAGCTAGGTGACAGCTGAACCTTAGCAGGTAGCAAAATGCAGTCGTCCAGACACCTCTGTCTGGCCTCCAGGATGCTCCCAGGACCATGAGTCTTACCAGCCTTGCTCCATACACTCAAGAGTTTTTCCCTGGTTGGAATGTTTCCTTGAACTGTGATGCTGCTTCTTCCTTGACGGAATTCAATTCCCACCTCCCCAATTCCTAGTCCCAAGTCAGGGCCAAAACCAGGCTTCAAGGGCCTTTGATGTGGTACCTCCAATGCCATTACTTGTGCCCAGCAGCACTGTCCCACAGGTTGTCTGGGGGCCCAGCAGGGAGGGCCGTGAGCAGTGGCCAGTGGCAGCATGGTCAAGCCAGGCCACAAGGGTGTGAGTTGCTGGATCCCCCTGACAGTGCCCAACTTGGCCACCTGCTGACGCTACATCCATAGTAAGCAATTCAGTGCATCTCTTTGGGTAGCGAGAGAGAGAGTCATGCCCTTTCCTCGCGAACCAGAGGAATAGCCGAGCTCCTTTGTGTTGATAGGGATGGAAGCATTTCAATTAACATTGCAGTTTGGGCACCCAGCCATGAGACGTCGGCATTTAGTGACCGCGCAGGCTCATCCATAAGCCAATTTCCTACCAAAGTGAAATGCTGCAGCTTGATGCACTGACCTCATATCCATCACAGGGGGAAAAGGGCTTTGCTCTCTGAGCAGTAGGCTGGATATTCATTGAAAGAAGGACTGATATTTCTTAGCCCAGGGATGGGGAAGATCTGTCCTTCCAGATGTTGCTGAACGCCAGCACCCATTATCCCTGCCCATTGGCTGATCAAAGCTTCCCCATCCTTGCTTTGCATAAACTATTTTTTTTTTTGCAAACTTAGCATAAAAGCTTAGCATAAACATACATTATTTTTGCAAACTTTACAATAACCCTAGAAGGTACGCCAACATGAGCCCCACATTGCAGATTTGGATTGGAGTCTGAAAAGAAGTGGTAACCTTTCCCAACCTGATGCCTTCCAGATATTGTTTGACTACAACTCCCATCAGCCCCATCCATCTATCCATCCCCTGGATATTGCTGGAGTATAACCTCTAACAACCCCAGCCAGCCATGGGGACCAGACTATCTGATGGATTGCCTACACCAGAGGTGGGAAACCTGTGGCACCTCCAGGTGGACTCCAGCTCCCATCAGCCCCAGCCAGCACAGCCAATGGTCAGGGATGATGGGATTTGTAGTTCCAAATTCGCCAAATTATCAGAACTTCAACTCTCCCCTTGCAAGCATTGCTGACCATTCCTCCTTCAAGCTTGCAGTCTGTTATGCCCCAAAAGTGTTTCCTTGGGGCTTTCCAAATCACATTTGTAGTCTCATAGGACAAACTAATGTGTCAAGCTTTTTTCTAGGCAAGTTCCCTGTTTGTGCATGCTGATCATGCATGTTAATGAGAATTCCAAGCACAAACCAGTGGTGTGTCATGAGATCATTTCCATCACTAGTCAGTGTCTCATGGCTATCTTAAAGAGACAAGGCTATCTTAAAGTTGTGGTTTTCTGGAGGCTTCTAGGCAGTGATAGGGCACATCCTTGACTGGAACCATTGTGTGGGAGAAACTAACAAAGGGAAATCACAAGACAAATGAGATAAATCTCAGGCAGATATGAAAGCATTATCTGCTTTTGCAAATGAGTATCATCAGGAACCCTACACATTTAAGTAAGATCTCTGTCAGGAGTCTAAGAAAATGGCACCACCAGTGTTGAGAAATGGTTGAGATGGCAAAATTTGACATGGGGTGTATTCAACTGACTTTTACTCAGAGTTAGACCCATTGAAATTCATGGTCCAAATCTTAGGTCTATTCATTCCAATGGGTCTACTCTGAATAAAGGTTAATTGAAAACTACCACATGCCTAGACCCCTCCAGAAACCCTTTTTAAATTGTGCATTTATAATCATTGGTGCTCTTGATTGTATCTGGGTGGTTATGTGCAGCCCTCTTTTTTATGTTGTTGTTTCTTGCAGAAGTTTCGGAGTGGGCTTATTGCTTCATTTCCTGTTGGTGAATATCCTGTACCCGTCCTGTTGAGCTCCTGTAACTTATTAGGCTACTAATGTTACTTGCATTATGGCTCCCTAAGCCCTTGCACTAGTGGACAGAGAATGCTGACATATGTATTGTTACACAGAACCCCATTCTCTGAGCAATGAGAGACTCCAGATGCTACAAGCACTTTCCCTGGGGTTTGGGTTCCTTAGACCGAAGGTTAATGGAGACTGTGGGGTCTTTAAGGATATACCGTTTTATTACACATATATGCTCCCCTCACAGAGCTACGAAGCCTGAGGCTTCCCTCTGGGAATTGTGGGGGGAAGAGGGCCCTCCTAACAACCCTCAGCAATCTTGACAAACTACACCTCCCAGAATTCTCTGGGGGAAGCCATAGCTGTTTAAAGTGATATCGTGGTGTTTTTAATGTATGGTGTGAATGTGGCTTGCTGTTTCAGCTTTAGCTCTGACCCTCTCCTGAAGTCCACTGCCCACAATTGCTTGTTTATAATTTACCCAGAAATCCCTGGTGCCCATTGCCATGCCAATGCCTCTTCTTTATGCAAAAGGTGGGCACAGATGTGGTTATGGGGCTGGAGCTGCATGCCACTAGGGAGAAACAGTCAAGCATGCCTAAGCCACTTCAGCCAGCGCTTCCTTCCTTTGCTACCCCTTCTCTTCCACCACCCACTAAGTATAGTTATCACTTAAATAGTTTGAGCCCTTTTATAGCAGGGATGGAACAAGAAAGCTGACCTGCCTCTAATCTTGTTCCTGTTCTCCAGTAGCCTCCTCTGACTGGCATTAATTTTCTATTTCCATCTTATCCACCGAGCCTCAGCCAAGAAGGGGCAGCCGGGGGTGTTTTGCTGTGGGGTTTTGTGGCTTCCGAACTGAGCCAGACAAGGTCAAAGGGCAGAAGGATGAAGGGAAGATTAATTGATTGCCCCACAATGGCCTGGCCTGTCTGAAGCAGCCAGAGGCTGTTGGGAGCAAGTCAGCCTGTTGAGGCCAGGGGACATGTGCCCTGGTTGTGGGGGCTGCGCTGCCCCTTGCCCCCTCATGGCAACTGCTTCGGGGGTGAGTGGGTGGGTGAGGAAAAAGGAATCTCCGTTGCATTCATCATGAACAAAACCTGCCATGCCACCACAAACCGTTTTTCAGTGGAGCTTCAACCAAGTCCTGTAAGATGGGGGCCAGCAAATGAATTTAGATGACCGTTTGCCGGAGGAGGGGAGAAGCCACCATGGGCACAATGAAATAGTCTTCCCACAACCGAACTGTTGCATGCAGTGCCTCAAAACAAGGACAGTCTTTCTCTGTTGAGCTCCACACCCTGTTTTGCACAGCAGAGGTACGCTCAAACAAACCACTTGATTGTGGCAAATCCAAGTGCTTTACAAGAAATATCAAATTTATTAATAAAAAACAGTTTAGGACATGTAAAAAAGAATTAAAACTAAGAGCAAAAGGGATGAAAACGCACCAGCGTCTACGTGTCTGGAGATGCCCAAACAAAAAAGTTTTAAGAAGGCGCTGAAAGCAGCACAGCAAAGGTGCCTGTCTGATATCAACAGGCATGGAGTTCCAAAGTGTAGTTGGTGCCACACTAAACAATTGATTTCTTACAACTGCATAACAAGCCAGTTACATGCCACTTCCTCAGATGGAAGCAGTTGAGTGGGCACATTTATTTTTATTTTTTAATGGCATGATTGTTAAATATCAGGTGCCAGGGGAGGGTTCTTATCAAGATTGAATGGCATGGCCGGAGCAGGGGAAGTCTGATTTCCCTAAGCGTTGGGGGAAGAAACTTCCCATTGGTGCCCAAATGGAAATCCCATTCATTTCGTTTTCCCCAGCCATTTACAATTGCGTTGCAGTGAAGACAGTCCTGCACTCCTTCCCTGGCGTGAGATGGGTAGCCTTGAGCACAGTACACAGGTCACAGGAAGGTCACAGGGACAGAGAAGAAAATGACATTGGAAAGCTCTGCTTAGAACAGCCTTTAGCACTGAGACTTTTTTCAGCAAGAGGCCGCATTCTATCCCGGACCACCTTTGGAGGGCCATATGGCAGTGGAGATTGGGAGCCAGAGGAAACAGTGAGTACAGCAATGAATTTCAGAATGGCACGGGGAAGCTATTCTACCTACCCTGCACAGGTAAGGCAGATTTATTTATTTCTATCCCACAATGCCAACTACCCACTATAGTGCAAAAATGGGGTGACAGCGCCCACAAACACTCATCTTACAGTAGCAATTGTATTGACTTACCAAATTGTGGTTTTAATACCTTTACACAATTGTTCTCTCCTCCCCGCAGTCTCATTTACAAGAGTTTCGTATCTTGCTGCTGAAATCCTATCAGTATATCACATACCCTTATCAAGAATATAAAAGGGCTTTCCTTGCCTCTTGTGTTCAAAGAATTATATAATAGGGTTTTCCCAACTGAGCGTTTTGATTGCTGTGCTCTTAGGGCCACCTTTCATTTTTTATGAGGCCATTCTAGGACAACTTAGTGATATTACTGTGCTTTGCCAAATGTACAATTAAGGAAAAGTTTACACAGCCAGGGTAAATAAATGGCTGCTTTATATCACCTCTGTAGGCATTGTGCCAAACTTGGAAGTGACCTGAAAACATCACAAAAGCATCACAAAAGGGGGCAGAACGGGGAGGGGGCAGGACAGGGTGTTTGCAGGCTTTTTCAATGGCATTTCAAATATACGTGATTTCACTTAAACACATGCTGCCTTGAAATGTAACCCCTGCATAAATTGGTGGTTGCCTGTATATATAGTTGCATTTGGCCAACAATACACAACTGTTGTTGTCTAGGTGTGTCATGTTATTACATTTCCAGCTGCCCTGCCACAAAGATTCTGCTATACACAAGAACTGGTTACGTGCTCCAGTCTGCTATACTAAGTCAGGAACAGAATATTCTGCTAGCTGGTTCTCTTGCACATGTGTAAGCCGCTTCAAAAAGGATCCACTGTTCCTGTGATCTTAATACCAAAGGAGCATTTAGTGTGCCTACCCATATGAGGTTATTCTGTCGGAAAGCAGCTGACGTCGTTGAGGTGCGAATATGAAATTTTTCCTATTAACTCTCCCCATTTCAGGAACCTGCTTTGCTGAGATGTTTTATTTTTGCCATGTAACTTGGCACAGCCTCTGAGCTAAGTGCTCTTCAAATATGGAAAATCTGCTGAAAAACAAAAAATATTTGATTACCCACAGAACATCCCCGAAGCAATCAGGAAGGGCAAGACTACAGTTTCAACCACTGCTGGCATGGGACTCAGAACTAAGTTCAATTAAGGCTAAATTCAATAGGATTTACTTCTGGATAGATGTGGATAGCACTGTAGTGCCATTTGGGAGTTGAAAGAAATGATGGGATCCAGTCTAAGGCACATTATGAGTATCAATGACAGGCAAGGTAAAGTTGACAGAAGGCTTTAAATGAAGAAATGCAGCAGTTTCTGTGGGAAAGATGCTCCTTTTCTTACAAGCCAACAATTTTAATGCATTTTGATTACAGTCCAAGTCCTTAAAAGTACTCACTGTGGTGCAATGCAGATTGTTGAGCATAATCTATTCGGGGCTCTCATGTAAGCCACACTGAAATACACGGAGTTTAGCTCCACCGTGATGCCATTTCTGTAATGTGTGATGAAACAGAGGCCTACCGGTACTTTCTTTAGAACACTATCCTGTGTTTAGTTATTAAGAGCTATTATATCTGTGCTCTTCAATCAAGTTATAAAAGGGCAGTTACTTTTTAAAACCATAGTAAAATAGACAAGCTGAAAACAAGCAAATTCATAAAAGCCACAGCAAAGTAATAGACAAGTGAAAATAAAACCGAACAAAAAGTTTAAAAGTCTGGGGAAATTAAGGTCTCTATCCGGTGAAAGAAAGAAGCAAAGTGAATGTCAGACGAGCCTTTCTAAGATTTCCAGAGGGATAGCGTGTTTATTTCTGTGATGCTAAAACACAAGTAATGTCATCTGGACCTAACCCTGCATTTCCTTTGCATTTCACTGTTTGCACACAACCCATTCCCACTGGTGTGTGTGTACACCTGCCAACTTAGGATGGCCTTTTAGGGAAAACATCCTTACAAGGCAGCTTCTATAAAAATAAACCCCGCATTTCACGTGGTGCTTAAGTCATATTTCAGCCATCATTAAAAACGATAAAAATGTGTTAAGCATAAAAATGACCTTAGCTGTAAAAAAGAGACTAACAACTGGAATGCCATTAAAACAATTATAACATTTAATGCATCTGCAGAAGTAGATTGAAGTCCTCAAATGCTTATGCCACAATAAATTTGTTAAGTCTTTAGGGTGCTGCAGGTCTTTTAATATCTTCTTTGGGGAAAACATTCCAAAACCACCCTAAAAAGGCACTTTCCCATTGTAATGCACATGGAATAACCTAGAGAACAGACTCTAATGATGATGTTCAGATTGGCACATGTGGAGAAAGACTGCATGTACCCTTGTGCTGAAAGGCTTTACAAGTCAAGTCATGGGTGGTGCTGTGGTCTAAACCGGTGCTGTGGTCTAAACCACTGTGCCTTTCAGGTTTGCCGACTGGAAGGTTGGCAGTTTGAATTTGCACAATGGGGTGATCTCCCGGTGCTCTGTCCCAGCTTCTGCCAACCTAGCAGTTCAAAAGCATACCAGTTTAGTAGATAAATAGGTACCACTGCGGTGGGAAGGTAAACAGCATTTCCATGCGCTCTGGTTTCCGTCACAGTGTTCTGTTGTGCCAGAAGCGGTTTAGTCATGCTGCCCACATGACCCAGAAAGCTGTCTGCAGACAAATGCCGGCTCCCTTGGCCTGAAGCAAGATGAGCGCCGCACCCCAGTCACCTTTGACTGGACTTAACTGTCCAGGAGTCATTTACCTTTTACCTTACCTTAAAGGTCAAGAACAGCTTACCACTGCACTATGATCTACATATATAGCAACACCCTAGAGGTCCCGGGCCCTAAGGAAATTAGATTAGCCTCAACCAGAGCCAGGGCTTTTTCAACACTGGCTCCAGCCTGGTGGAACGCTCATGAGACCAGGGCCCTGCAAGATCTGATTTCTTTCCGCAGGGCCTGTAAGACAGAGTCGTTCCGCCTGGCCTTTGGCTTGGAGTCAATTTGATTCCCTCCCCCTCTTTCTTTTTTCCTTTCTTCTCTTGTGATGAGGCTGCATTTTAATGTTTTAATGTTGTATTTTGTCAGGGGTTCAGGAGCAGAGGCACAAGAAAGGGAGGAAATGGAGAGCGAGGGGGAGGAGTCCGAAGGAAATGTTAGCGATGACAGCGGTCCGAGGTCTCTGAGTCTTTCCAGCGAATCGGAAGATTCACAGAAAGGGGCTCCCATGGTCAGAGCAAGGGGGGTGCCTAGGGGGGCACCCCAGGAAGAAGGGGCCAGAGGGGACTCAGAGAGCAGCCGTCGGGAATCAGTACCAGCGTCCACACCAGAGTGCAGTAGGGGGGAGGAGTCCCAGGCATCGGGATCAGGCGGCGCACTGCCAGCGGGAGGACATGAGTCAGGATTGGCCACGCCTCCATCGGGGAGCGAGGAAACGGTCGAGAGGAAGGTTGAAGGCTGGGCGCGCGCGCCAAGTTCAAATGTACAGGAGGGCGGCGCAGTTGGCAGCCCGGATAGGGAGCCAGGTCCCAAAGCCCGCCGAAAAGAGCGGGAGGAGTCAGGGGGGTCAGCATCAGCGTCAGAGGAATCCAGGAAGGAAGGGACCCCGGGGGGTAGCAGGACCCAGAGGAGAAAGGAGAGACGGAAGAGGTGGAGTAAGGCTAGAATCTTAAACTGGTGTACAGGGGGCGGAGATTCAGATGGAGCTTCGCCGATCTAAACCCTAGACGTAGAGCTGGGGCGCTCCGGCTTGAAAATGGAAACTGTACTTCAATAAAGACTTTTGTACATTACTACCGGCTAGCGTTGGTCCTCTGTGAGCTGGGACCTGGAGCCAGCTCTGACATATTTTAATCTTGTTTTTAAGTTGTATTCATTCAACTTGTTTTTATTATTGGTTGTTAGCCGCCCTGAGCCCAGCCTTGGCTGGGGAGGGCGGGGTATAAATAAAATTTATTATTATTATTATTATTATTATTATTATTATTATTATTATTAACAATTCTCCCCCCCCAAACACAATCAAGACAAACAGGTGCTTTTTGTGCTTTTATTAAGAAACAGAACCCATAGGGTTCAAACTTTAATATAAAGTACAATCATTTTTCAGGGTGATTTTTTTTTTTTTTGCTTGGCTTTTAACCTGGTTTTACAGTAGCTGAGAAAACACAGAAACACAAACCCCTGCATTATTGAATTCATCATTATGCAACATACATTATTAAGGAGCAAATTCTGCCTTAAGTACAGGAGGCAGAGCTTTGCTTTTTCAGTTTCAAACCAGAGCCTTATAAAGATACAGCATGCTTCTGAAGACTCCCCCCGCCCCCGCTCACATACTACTTAAGGCCACAGTTACAGTTTATTTGCAAGTAACCCAGGAGTGATCCCAAGATTGAAAACAAAAGAGCAGCATTGTCATTCTTTGTACTGATGCATGCTCTTCTGCTGTATGACAAGAATGATACCAACAGCCAGCTCTTATTGGTATTACAGTCAAGTCGTTGCAAGCACCTAATAACCACTGTTTTAGTCCTCCCAAGACATGCATGCTATACAGCCATGGTATTGCTATTCAAGTAATAAATAGGAGTTAAGAGACTTAATTTAGTTCTCATCAGATGAAATCCTGCATTTTTTTAAAAACAGGCATCCCATAAAAAAAGGCATCTGGGATACCACTCAGAATTGGATTTTAAGACAAATGTATTTTTTTTTAAGAATAAGTTGCAATGCAATTTTGGTTCAAGCTTCTTTTTCTTTCTGATACATAAACACAGCAAATGGGCAAAGTGTCACATTCTCATCTCATCTGAACAAGCATAAAACATTAGGCATTTCTAGCTCCTCACGTCAGATAATTAATGAATAAATATGTCTAGAAGTCAGTTTTGCCAAACTGTTTCTCTAATATGCCCAAGTAATAGAACCCAGCAGGTTTGACACCAAGTGGTTGGGAACATCATAGCACAGGCTAAGCGACCCTAAAGTCCATTCCCCTTACTTCCTCTCACAATGCAAACTACTTGTTGATATTTTTGGGTTGGGTAGGATGCCAGCTGCTCTGCCTGGAAACAATGTTGTAATGATCTTTATCTCTAGTACTAGACAACTCAACTCTCACAAGAAGGATGTAAGCGCCTGGGGCACACCAGACCCCTACAAATGATTTGCAAAGTTGCCTTTCCAGAAACACTCCACCCACTGCAAACACTGGCATTTTGCTAGTATCAGATAAGCTTGAAAAGAGAAAGAAATTCGCCTGGCTGAGGGGAGGGAAAGATAGACTCTAGAGAACTAATTGGCTGCTCCATGTGAAATATAGTTTGGCTTTAGCAGTCCCACCTCACTTTTTTGACTAGCTAGTCATTTGCTGACTCGTAGCAAATAGTCCCTATATTGCACCATGGATTCTTCCCTTCATGTTGTTTAAATTTCACCTTGTTTGGCAACTTGTAAGCAACAGTGCAACAGGCAGTAATAAGCACACACATATAAACTCTCAAGAGGCATTGCACACAAGTCAGGAGAAATCTCTGCCACCTTTGGCTGCAATCCAGCCTCCATTCTGCTTACTAATGGCTGGTGAAGTAAGAAAGACTTTTATCCATTCCACAATAATGGGAGGGATCCATTCCATCTTCTTCTCAGTGTGCTCACATTAAGAATATAGGGTTTCACTGCCGTTTCTCTCCATAATCAATCATTTTTGCTCCCTTCTCCTAATTCTTCCCTCCCCAATAGCTGTGCCTGACAAGCCTCCATCAAAATGAATTATATCAGCCTCCATGTACTTCTGGCCATCCCACAAACTGCTAACAGACCCCATCACTAGTATAAATATCCACTCAGCAAGAAAACACAAATATTAGAGGAAGTCAGTAATGCAGATTCCAGGGCCCTTAACACGTGTGTGTGTGTGTGTGTGTGTGTCTTTTAAAGTGTCAATGCTTATTATTCTGTTATGGTAAATTGTTTAGAAGTGGTGACCCCAATTAAATCAGGCCGCAGCTTAATTTTCATATACCTGTTAAAAACTATTTTTAAAGATGCAGAAGTCATCTTAGAAGCACTGTTTTTTTCCTTAATATGTTGACTGCTTCAAACTTATTTCTTGTTCATACAGGGTCATTAAGGTATGGTGCCTTGCAGTGTACAAGAGGTCAAGTCCCTGCCCAAGCAGGTTGCAATCCATAATTTGATAAAGGAGGCAGGAAGAGAAGAAGAGAAGTGAAGGTAGCAGGAAACAGGGAAATGTATATGCACTGTTGGGCATAGGCCCAAGGGGGCTATACCAAAGGCTTGATAGAAAAGGTGATCTGAAGGGAGAAGGCGGGTGGCATCATGCAGGTGCATGCACTATCATATAAAAGCTAAGAAATCCCTCCCCCTTTAGAACTACTTCCTTTTTACTCATTGCAAGCATAATAAATCCAGAATTTAATTGACAATTTAGGTTTCTTCAGTGGCGTAGCGTGGGGGGGTGCGGGGGGGGGGTGCGGCCACACCGGGCGCAACATCTGGGGGCGCGCGCTCGCACTCGCAGCTCTCTGCCCCTACCTGGCTCACTCTCTCTCTCTCACTGCAAACAATACATGTGCTTAGGGGGTAAGGGTTTCTTTAACTAATCTAGTGGAAGAGACTCGAGTGCTAAAATCCACGGGTTAGGGGGCGCTAATTACTTGCCTTGCCCCGGGTGCTGACAACCCACGCTACGCCACTGGGTTTCTTACCAGCTGCAGTATATCTGCTTAAAAAGATAATGTACATACCATACAGGATTTCCTTCAATCTATGAGGCACCCCTAATATAAGACTTTATGCTTAGCAGCAATATTCACAATTCTAGATGACCTGAGGAACAACTCAAGTTATATTGCACCATAGTAAAGACACAGCCCAATTCTGAAGAAAGCAAAGAACAATTCCCTGATAAGTGAGCCAGATTGCTGTACATAAACACGTGCACTGATAAAGGTTCTCATGTTGCTTTTAAGGAGAACTGCCCTACTAAATAATGATTCTCCAAGAACCTCTCTCCCAACAACCCCCAAAATTCATAGAGAAATGACTATCAAACTGGAAATTTAACAGGGGCAGATCCAACTGCAGAATTATGCTTTTTGGTCTCGGCCGGCTCTCATATCCAAAACAGAGGTAGATTTTTTAAAAAAAGGCTTTTAAACACAGTAATTCATTATTGGAAATCATAGCTACTCCTTTCTTCATTCTTTATAGACACTCCTGCAGAGTGCTAAAGCATCCTACCTATAATTGCTCTAGTGGCAGTGGCTCAAGTTGCTGAATTTAAGGACTGGTGTAGTATTTGGCTGCCCTTGCCAGATTTTGTCCCATGGTAAAGATGCAGGGGGAGGGGAAAACAGTTCTGGAGAGTTGTAGAAAAATTAACTGTATTTCCCTTAACAAAACAAAACAAAAACTTGAAGTGCAGCAACAAAACTCCAGCTTCATCACTGAAATAAATGTCTGCCATTCATAATTAAAAAGAGCTGGCACCTTCATAACTCTTGCTATATATTAATATTCCCTATAAAGTAATATGCATTTTAAGACCACTACTTGATAGGTGTCCATCTGACATTTCTTTCTTTCTTTAAATTAATACATTCTTATTTTTGATGCTGAGTACAGTCAGGACCTCAGATTTTCTTGCTTGGGTACTGAAATTGTCAAGCAGAAGCCCTTGTAAACTAAAGGAGTGCTTTTTAGAAGCTTACTCTTATTTTTATGTCCCTTCTCAGGATAATTTAGTCATGCAGATAAAACAACTAGATCTCCTTGGTGCAGCCTTTTTGTTATGTGGTTTGGCTGCTCTTGAAAATATCCTCAGCATGATTTTTGCACTATATGCACCAGTTTCTAAATTTTCTCTCTTCTTAGTTATTTTTCAGTTGCTCCAAGTAAGATAGAGGCCACTTTCTTGGTAATCTGACCTCATGGTTTCTTCTTTGCCAGCGAAACTACACGACTTTCTTCCATCTCTTGCCTCTCCTCAAAGAGGCAAGGTGTAGTCCATCTTAATGTTTCAGTTGCCTTGATACCTTTAAGCAATAAATTGCTTGAAAAAAACTTTTAGGCTGTAGAAAACAAAATCAAGATATTCCATCTGATCAAGATGCAGCTTTCTCAATCATCCTTAAGCCATTATTGAAACTGGCTGAGTATCTTCCACCTCAGTAGGATGTGGGTCAATCTGCAGAGAAAATAATACACTTTACTGCTTGGGATTCTGAAGTTAATATAAACTTTTTTTTTGGTAGATTTAGACAGAACTTGCACTCAGGGATCTTGATTTACCTCTGAATAGAGAGGTGGGGGCTGAAACCGGAACTCCTGAATGTAGGCCAACATAGGGCAGCATAGTTCTTCATTGCAGTCAAGTAGTTGTGGATAAGCAGTGACATGTCTTGAGAACTCTTCCTCTGACACGATATCGGCATAATTGGGCGGTGCTAGCAAAAGAAAATATTTTTTAAAACATACATTAGCTACTACTTCCATGGTTCTCTTCTGTAGATGAATCTTCTCCTAAGCCCTACTATATGATGGCTGAAGACCAACAACACAAATGAGATTTTAGTGTAAATGATGAATCACTTAAGAAGCACTGGAATCTGAATACAGGTATTACTTTCTGTTTCAATGATATACTTGTGACAAACCAGAGGGATTTCATGATTTATTATTACTTAATGTATTTCTTCCTTTCCCAGCATGGCATTTTCTTCTCATAGTCACCTGACAAAGCATCAGCTAGCCCAAGGCAGGAATGTCCTTCCAGTTGCTACTGGACTGAAACTCCCATCACCCCTGATAATTGGCCTTGCTGGCTGGGGCTGATGGGAGTTGGGAGTCCAGCAACATCTGGAGGGCCACATGTTTTACCATCTCTGGTTTAAGTTGACAAAAACCTCCCTAGTTCAAGCTCAACAATCAATTTACTACAGTGGAGGCGCTGGGGGGGAAATGGAGCCTCCCCCCCCAAATGTTTCTAGGTGGGTTGAAAGAATAAATAAGCACTTGCATGTCCCCCTGCCCTGCCTCTGGAACTATCTATGACTTTTTACATTGGCTCTAGTTCACTTCATGAGAGCTTCGCAATTTATTTTTGCAATGTATATAGCAGCTCCTGCTACTGCAAGAAAAACAACAACAACCCAGCCAGAATAATACAGACACCAATCTCATAACCCAAAATTGTACCTTCTGGATGTTCTGGCATTGATAGTGCCAACCAGCTCATATCCATGCTGAACTGGCTGGCAAGGCTGGAGTTTCTGCTGGAAAATGCAGTACATGGAATTGTGCCAATCACTAGAGGCAGCTCAAGCATCAACTTTTTAGCACCAGGAATATGAATGTACACCTGTGATGAGAGAGACACAATTTCACAGAATCTGTCAGAGAGGAGCCAAACCTAGCACTACAAACGTATCCAAAGGCAAGATCAGAAATTTTCCATAAACCCAACAATTTTGGATTAGGGTTGCACCAATCCTGCAAATGATGAAACTACAATCTGCCCCATCCTATTCCCACATAGTTTTAGAAGAAATTCACAGATATTTTTTTTAAAAAAGGGAGAGGTTAATGTTGTTTACAAGTTAAAAAAACACCACAAGGTGGCTATAGATCTTCATATGTATGAAGTGGCCTGAGGATTGCCTGTCTTCACCCCAGTTGTTTTAAAAAGATTCTTCCAAGGACCTAGATTAGCAGCTAGGCAGTGCACAGGGCTTCTTGAAGGGGTTACACACCCTCTGAAGGAGCGGCTATGCAGCTTGGGGGTACTTCTGCATCCTTTGCTGACACTTGAGGCTCAGGTGGCTGGTGGCTCAGCTGTGCCCCTATCTGGAATAGCCTAACTACTATTGTCTATGCTCTGGTAATCTCTAGGTAAGATTCTTGCACTGCATGCTACATAGGGCTGCCTCTGAAACTTCAGTTAGTGCAGAATACAGTGGCCAGGTTGCTCACAGGGGCAAGACAGTTTGAGCATATTACACTGATCCTGGCCAGACTGCACTGGCTGCCAGTTAGTTTCTGGATCCGATTCAAAGTGCTGGTTTTGACCTACAAAGCCTTAAATGACTCAGGACAGCAACACCTCAATGACCATCACTCTCCATATGGACATACCGGGACCCTGAGATCATCATGTGAGGCCCTTCTTTGGGTGCCTCTTCCACGAGAGGTCTGGAGGGTGGCAACACGAGAACGGGCCTTTTCTGCAGTGACTCCCCGTTTGCAGAAAACTCTTCCCAGGGAAGTTCACCTGGCACCTTCATTATACACCTTTAGGAGCCAGATGAAAACGTTCCTCTTAAACCAGGCCTTTGGCTGATTTACAACTGCTGCCTTTTAAAATGTATTGTTGGGGGGTTGGGGTTGTTTTTGTTCTTATTTTTATTATGTATTTTGTTTTTCATACAGGCAATCACTGTTTTGTACACATTCAAAGCACGCCCTACTGTGCATGCATGCATGCATCTCCCCAACCCGGAGGTTGCCATAATAGGAGTAGGAGGTGAAGCAGGCTTACATGCACTCTGCTGATACACATGGGGTCAGGAACACAACCCCCATGCAAAACAGCTCTTGCCTGTAGTAATTTGTGAACCACCCTGAGATCTATGCATATAGGGCGGTATGCAAATTTAACAAATCATGATGACAATAAAATATCTAGAAAAGAGGGAGGCAGCCCTCAGGCCACCTCATACCTATGGAGAGCTACAATATATCTACAAATCCAGCCATGTGCAGCTTCTGAAACGGACTCCTGATCTGCACATTGGTTTGGGTGAATGAGCTCAGATGTGTTCACTTTGGAAACTATGCTCGCAGGATTCTTCCTTTATCCGTATTTGGGGGTAAAGCACATATAACTGTGCATATAACCCTCAGGAATTTGGCTTTGTTTCATACTTTCAACATTACCTTCCAGCCATTTTAACACCATCTCAACCACTTCAACTGTGGACTCCTTAACCCCTTAAAATTCCAGCAAGTAAATGCTAGCCTACTGCTTTTGGACATACAGAACAATTCACACTCTATGAAGGAGCAAGCAATGCTTAGGAAGATTTAGTAAAAGATAAGTATGCCTGAATTTAAGTCTGTTTAGTTACATTAACACAGTCTTCAAACCTTAAATTAAATGGTGAAAAGCCACACTTACAGCTAAGGAATATTCAACTCTGATAATACAGCAGTCAAGGATAGAAGGGGTGACAGGTGGAATTTTCAAAGTTTTCCCATTCCAGGTATCTGTGCTCCCAGAAGCAACATGGTTTCCTCGCACATTGGCGACCATCTGCCGAAAAGTTTTTGTTTTCCCACTAGCCAGATAAGTCTGTGTTTGGAAAATAGCAGCTTTTGGAACAATTAAGCGAGAAGAACAATTCTCAATTTCTGCATAAATTGGTATTGCTTCACCTAAAAAAGAAAGAAAGAAAGAATTTCACAAAGAACGAATTAATTACCAAACATTATGATGTACTTGAGTGACAAAGAACTTCATTCATCACATGATGCAAATTATTTTTCTTCCTTCTGTTGCAAGTTTATAATGTTTAGAAAAAAACTTCCTATGTTTATTGTGGCAACAAGCACCATGAATAGTCCTACATTTGTATACGTATCTGCAATGATTTTACTAATCATTTATTTGGCTTTCTACTTAACCTTTTCCCTCTTAAAGTGACAAAACCTGAGGCTTTTTAGATAGGGCATTGATGTTATGGGGAAAACATGGCATTCCAACACTAATATAGAAGCAGAAGGACACCTGCAGAGGAGAACAAGAGGATTGGGGAGGGGAGGTCCTTAGCTGTTCCTCTGCCCACCAATTCTACTCTGCAAGTGCCATCATCCCAGACCATCTAAATCACTTTTTCCTAACTCTGGCTCTGAAAACAGCAGAACAGGGTGAGAGCTGCAGAGTGAAGATATTTTTTTGAAGAAAACCAGCTGATGTGGAAATGCTTGAGCCCTTCCATCCCACTTGTCAACCCTCCCAAGAAAATTCCACCCCCAATAGGAATTTGGGATAACAGGATCTTGACAGAGGGGTGGGACTTGGTATTTATCAACCTAATATCCAGTTTCAGTCTTATTGAAGAAGGTACACTTGCCATTACAATAGCCTTTCCTCTCTATTTTGGCACTGAGGGAAACTGGGCCAGAAGTGAAAAACCAGCATCCAATCATCTTCTCCTGGCTTCGTCTTACAGGGCTCTGTAAAAAAGAATTTAAAAAATCATTAAAAGAATAGTGGTTTCAAACCCACAGCTACCAGCAATTCACCTGTGCTTGACTCACCAATTAAGAGTTTGTTTATTTACAGGCATTTATAGCTTGTCCTTTACCCATGTGGTCTCTGAGCAAGCTACACACAGCTCAATATAATTAAACCAATATAACATATTCAACTCACAAAGGTCTGTGCAGAAAAGTGCACCTTGAGATAAGTGAGGTAAGTTAAGGCAAGACCCACAATGGCATTAGCTTTGGCAGTAGCCATCACAAGGCAAGGGAGGCAAAGCAGGTAGCTCTACCCATGTGGCACACCACAATCCACTTTAACAATCCAGGTTACTGCTCCATATGAGGCAAACAGGATTTGCATTCTCTCAGACAGCTCCAAAGTGAGTGTAATTCTTTTTGGAGAAGACATGTCCCCTTCCCATTTTTATTCCACATGGCATCTCTGCATATACACACTTTTGGCAATAAGTGCAGTCTTATTGCTCTCTGTTGCAGTAACTAGGCATCCCAGGTTAGCAATTCAAATTTACTATCCAGATGTTCATATCAATTACTATTATTTAAATGACATTAGTGGCCACATGTGCAAAGTATCAAGTCACTGTGTAATACTACTCTCTTGTTGTTATAATTGATCCTAAATATTTATTTGTTTGGGGCAACACAATGTGAGAGTGATCTACTGAGACCATGCACATGTAATATTTCTTTACTCAGCAGGCACAGAGGTGTGAAGCAGTGGCAGCAATTACATGGGCAGAAAATGCATCTCCCTCCATTCTCTATGGTGGGAAGGGATAAAGCTTCTGCCAACCCTCAACAGCATATTATTTTATTTTAATGGGATGACATGCTTTCCTCCATCTAAATGGACCCAAATGAGAAAATGCATAAAGGAGTCTCTGTAGACAGTGGTTAATTTTGAAATGGAAGGTTACTGAATCCCTCAGGAATTGATTTAGAACTCAAGCCTACTAAGAATCATATGGCACACAACAAGTCCGGTTTACACAATTTTATGAACTACCACCTTATGCTATGCTGCAAAATGCAAGTTAATTTTTGTTCACATTCTTACAAATATTAGAATGGGGTGGTCAAAAGGGACAGCAGTCAATTAATACTTTATAGACAGAAAAATGACCCCACTTGAAAGCTAACCAAAGTCATTCAACTTATTTTATTGTTTCATTGTTACCAGAATTATCAAGCAGGAACAAATATGGGAAGCAATCATAGATATGGTAAACACACAACACAGAGATGACTGAATTAATTTCAAATACTCTAGCATCCTTATATGTGAGTGGATTTTGTGTTTTGTGTTACCATAAGTGGGTTTGTGTATGTGATTTCCTATGGTACACCTAATGGGAAGCTGCTCGGGGGAAAAACCCTGCCCGCAAAACTCTTTTCTCAATGCCCAAAGGCTGTTGCCAACAAGAGGAGGCACACTGGTGCTTTGGCCAAAGAGGATATTGTTTTAGTGAGCAGTCTCAACTGGTTTATATTATCATTTCATAATAATGCATGGAAGTTCAAATGTTAGTTTAGACTTGAGAAACAAAACCAAACAAACTGCACAACCTATTCAGCTGGGTAAAGCAGTTACAGTATTTGGCAAGTTATGTTACAGGGCTGAATTAGCTACACATCAGAAAACAAGTGTGACTAACATTTTTAATTAACATTGAAGTAATGAAAATATGCAGCCAACAAGGTTAGGAGAGTTACTTGAGGTAATATTAACATCACCTGTGCTAAGCCCTACTAGGCTAACTTAAGAAAACTAACATGAAAGTTCAAGCAAATGGAAGGCATCCTACACAAAAGAGAGAATGACCAGAGACACAATGCAGTGAACTGCATTTGCTACAGTGAACTGTACTTGCTATAGACTTAACAGCAACAGCAGGAGGTTGAGCTACAGCTCCACTGGCTTTCATCTACCTCTCTCTGGGCCATTTCGAACTACTGTACCAGAACAGCAGTACATATTTTACAGACAAAACAAGTGCATAATTATTGTGTAACAGGAGTAACAGGAGTGAATTTTAAGAAGCACAAAGCCAAGCAAATGTCACAGATTCAGAAAGAACCTCATGGGTATTTTAGTTCAAGCCACTCCCCCACCTTCCATAAAAAAAGATTCCCTTAGCAATCTGTTCCTTTGCATGGCTTCTGTTATCAGATCTTCCTTAATGCTAACCCAAGTCTGTCTTTCCTGCTGATCTGACATTTCATAAGTTGTAAAAACTCATTCCACTAAAATAAGTTATTACACTGAATAAAGTTAAAGGGTACAGAACTGGCTCATACTCCATTAAGTCATTCCGGGGGAGGGGGGGGGACAGGTAGAATTTCCAGTCAATATTATGCAGAGGGGGGTCAGGATCCAAATAACATGACAGTTAGTTCTACATGTCCAAGGAGGTTTTTGGACCTGTGTTTCTCAAATAGCAGCTCCCTGCTGGAAGGCAAGCTAATTTTGAAAGAGAAAAGCATTACAGGAGTAGTTTGTGGTATGACACATTGATTAGGAACATCAGACTCCTAGCCAAACTCACTGGAACAACCAAGCCTTGAGGACGTTGAAAACTGACCTTTGGGTCCCTTGGACCAGACATTCATGTAAAAATACACACACTTATGGAAACAAGGTTACACTTAACCTACTTTATACATAAAAATAACCCACTGGATTTTGGTTCAGCCATCCATTGAAGTGTGAAGAACAAAATTCAAAATTGGATCCATATATCATTTAAGCAATACTAAATGCCACGAACAATTCCAGGCTTTTCATTTATATATTACCTGGTCACTACTGACAACTAGGAAATTTCTTTCAGAATGACTCAGAGTAATTTCAAAGGGTGATTGCAACCCTTTAAAAACTCTTCCCCCCTCTCTCTGTGGGTGGGTGTATGTGTGGGTGTGCATGCACAGAGAGTGGATCTCTTAGTTCAGTGCTGATCAAATGCACGTCAACCATCAAGTCAATACCTTTTATTCAGAAGCTTTCTGTTTTGTATTGCAAAGAGCCCTGTAAATGTTATTTATTTTGTGCCATTTGAAGGCTACTGGACTGAGAATCAGTGGATCCTCTGTTTTTCAAATTTTCAGGTGCTTTTATATATAGACAGATAGATAGTGGTACCTCGGGTTAAGAACTTAGTATGTTCTGGAGGTCCGTTCTTAACCTAAAACTGTTCTTAACCTGAAGTACCACTTTAGCTAATGGGGTCACCCGCTGCCGCCGCACGATTTCTGTTCTCATCCTGAAGCAAAATTCTTAACCCAAGGTACTATTTCTGGGTTAGCGGAGCCTGTAACCTGAAGCGTCTGTAACCTGAAGTGTCTATAACCCGAGGTACCACTGTAATATATATATTTATAAACAAACAAACATTTTCCTTGCTCTCAGAACGAATCATAGGTAAGGGTGTAAGGTGAACTCTTAGCTGCAGAAGCTGAAGTTGTTATAAGGGAAAACAGACTGAAAACTGCTTTTGTATGGAGTTTGAAAGCTATGCCAAATGAAATGGTTATTTGGTGAGTAAGGCAGTTTAGTAATACTTGAATGCTTCACATATTCTGGCTGAGCAAGTTCTCATGTAAGCATTAGCAAAGGCTTGTTCAAATAAAAGGTGCAGGGGGAAAAAAGAAGAGAGCTAGGCAGGCAGGTATATATATATACACTGATGGTACAGTGGCAGATATGACGTATCAAAAAATACAGAGAAGAGGAGACAAGGCTATTCACCTTTAAATCTTGCATAGTTTCTAATCATTGAACCTGATTTGTATTCAGCAAGAATGTTATACTTTATTATAAGGGGTGGGGAACATGTGACCCTCCAACTACAACTCCCATCATTCCTGGTTATTGGTCCATTCTGGCTGAAGGTGATGGTAGTTGGAATCTAACAATGCCTTGAGAGTCACAAGTTCTCCACCTCTCCTTTACACAATGGGCAAATAATACACCCAGTCCTAACCATCAATCTAACAAGAAGCAAAAGCTGCAGGGGAAAAACAATGCTGAATACCAAGAGCACAGAATACTTGCTACATTAGCATTATGATGAAAAGATAAAATGGTTCCAGCATTTCCTGAGCAGCAGAAATCACAGAATCAGATTTAAGCAAGCAGTTATTAGATCTTAGGTCCCATAATAAGAAGGGAAGATCTCATTTTATGTTTAGATGGAATGGGAATGCAGCCCACTTCCATTCTGATCTTATTTTCTGTAATAATTCCACTGATCATGCTTTAAATGTGAGTAAATCCATAATATTAATAACAGAAGATCTGAGACAGCTGCATCTATACACGTAATGCTAAAAAAAAAGAAATGCAAAATGGAAGGATGTATAGGATGAAAACCAGAGCTTAAATCACAGGCTAGAAATGATAAATAGTTCACTATAATGCCTGTTCTATCATTCCCTCTATCTCTGATATTCAGGCTGCAAATACTATTGCTTGCATAGTCACAACAGCACCACCACCTCACAAGCAGCTGGAAAATTTGCAGAAGTACAAAATAACTTTAGGGGGGAAAAAACCCCAGGAGGGTATGGGAAAAACCCAAAACAGCCCAATGAGGAGTGAGTGTGCTCAGTGGAATGTTGACCAGCTGGGGACCACCTGTGCCAAAATATACTTCTACACGTTATTTTTGTGATGACCAGTGGTTTCTAACAAATAGATATGAGTGATTGGCTGGCTGTTGAGGAAACAGAAAACCAGGGGGTGGGGTGGCGGGATGGAGCAGAGTGGCTGGAATCTGGAACAGCCGTACTGTACTCCACACTACAATGTTTTTTATTCTGGTCCCACTTATAGCCTAGTATTACTGAGAGAGTGTCAGTCGTTGCAGCCATGTAAATGTAGCTACTCTGATATAAAGTACTTTAGGCTTTGTGTTATTGTTATTAATGCATGTCAATCCTGCCCCAACTTTTGGCAGAAACAGCTGTGCCAGCAGGGATGTAATCAATGGTATTAAACAGCAACAAAAAACTGTTGGCAATCCATGCAGCCTAAAGGCTATCTATTTATAGAGGAAGCTTAGAAGGGAGCTTACATGCATTTGAAAAGTCAGCAAAGTTACAGACCAAAATATCACAGACCTGGTTATAGCTGAGGGTTAATAGCACGTATAGCACAGCTAGATCTGCTCTTACCAGTAGAATGGGTGAATTGACATCTATATGGCTGATAACCTGGAACTCTCTCTTCACAGTTTGATCAGGGACCGTTGGCCTTTCCAGGGTTGCTTTCACACAGTACTGGATGTTGCCATATTTGCCCGTAAAGGAGGTTGCTAAAGGTCTGGACACAAAACAAAACAAAATACCCATTTACAAGTTTGGCACCTTTCTCAGAGGTAGACTTAACAAATGCATGGTCAACCACCTTCTTGCTAGAATGCCCATGGCATGAGCAACATAAACCAAGCAGGTATGTTTAAGAGAAGCTAGGGCATGACAAAACAATTTTAAGATCGACTGTATGCATTATATGGACCTGTGAATGAGCAAAACTATGCCAAGCAGCATTTGAGCTTCCTGCACATCTTAGGCGTCATCAAAATACTTTGTAACAGGGGTGGCATGCCAGTATATCTACCACCTATTTGACCAACAGGTGGATAAAAAAATCAATGAACACAAGATTGCTATTGTTTGGGTGGCAGTTTACTTGTATCATTTCCCTATAGGTTCATTTGTTTGCAAACACAGGAGAGGACTGTTTGCCTCCTAGCTGTGCAGTAGTCAGGGGGCAGAGACAAGAATTGCAGAAAACTTCCTCTGACAACCTGCTGTAACTGAAGGTTTCTTTAAGCAGTAGCACAAACAGCCATTGATGGAAACATCATTGTTTTAATTGCATTATTTTGGGTAATTTTGTACGTCAAGTCTGGTGTACAGGACAAAAACCAACAAAATAAATCCTGTTTAGTCCAGCTGTTGCATCCCATCCCCATTTCCTATGTGCTAGATGCATCCATGTGCTAGAGGAAAAAGCAGGGAAACTGCTCTAGAAGTATAGTCTCCCAATGTTATTTAAATCACCTTTCATTCAGGATTCATAAGGTGTCTACATGCCTAGACTCTCAATACAGAGCCAATGGCATAATGGATGGTTCAGGGCCAGCAAGTGTGTCCCTGTTCTCATCATGTGAACAAGTAAATATCTGAATATGGCTTAACTGCTCAGCGAATCATTCACATTTCTACAGAACTAATCTAACATTGCTAGAAGTCAATTTATTAAAAGTTGTAAATACTGGTAAAAGTTAATTTCATTGTACCACTATAATACTTTTGTAATTAGAATATACATCAAACCATTTGACAATGGGCAGATCAATTCTAAGTGGGATGGTGGGTGGAAAGTGAAGGGATGGATCACCCAACTCCAATTTTGGCTTCATGATTGTGATGAAAGGCACAGGTGTTGCCTGCTGAAGGCATGGGATAAAGAAGCTCCTGCTATCAGGGAGAAAAATATCTACAGGAATAACCCTCTCTCTCCCTAGGTAATCCACCATCTTACTATCCACATTTTTCTGTCCCCTCTCCTTATAAAGAGAACACATTTCTCTTTAAGCCTTAGCCCAGGGATGGAGACTTGAGCCCTCCAGATGTTGTTGGACTCCTATCAGCCCCAGCCAGCATGGCTAAAGATCAGGGGTGACTGAAACTGGAATCCAACAGCATCTGGAGGGCCAAAGACTACCCAATTCCCATACAAACAGTATTTACAGTTTCACAAAACTCTATATCAATGCTATTCAACTGCTTCAGCTTTACCAACTGCAAAAATTAAGCTGCTTACATTGACCTGCTGCCTTCTCATATCCTCCTCCATCACAACTTGTTTCAGCTCGTGAGCGCAAGATAAACAGTACTGCAAGAGGCACATTTGTATCTTATGTTGCATTTTACCTCTGCCCCATCCCAACTGCTTGCATCAGGTCATCTTGCTTGATTCATTTAATAGAAAAAAGGGCAGGAGAGTACTAAAGCCTAAATTCTAACTCCCAAGGCTCTACAGTTCTCAACTACTGGTGAATAAGGCACTTTCTTTAAACTCTAAACAAGATACAAACCAAACAAAATCAATATACAGACAGAATTTGGGTCACAAAGTATAATCTATATATATATTTCTGTTATTTTTGAAGTGTCCCTAGATAGTTTCAAGAAAACAATAAAAACCAATATGTCAAATTATGCTACATCACTTACTGCTGGGGGAGTTGAAAGCTGAAAGGGTATTCATGTTTTCCGGCTTCTAACAGGATTAAGCCCTCATCACCTACAGGAAAAAGAAGACACGTGGTTGACTTTTTCCTCCCACTTTTTGAAAAAATTATAGATAATAATGATTCTGAACACACAAACTACAGAATTAAGGCAATCTATTACTTAGGGGGATGCGGGTGGTGCTGTGGTCTAAACCACAGAGACTAGGGCTTGCTGATCAGAAGGTCGGCGTTTCAAATCCCTGTGACGGGGTGGGCTCCTGTTGCTCAGTCCCAGCTCCTGCCAACCTAGCAGTTCGAAAGCACATCAAAGTGCAAGTAAATAAATAAATAGGTACTGCTCTGGCGGGAAGGTAAACGGTGTTTCCGTGTGCTGCTCTGGTTTCGCCAGAAGCGGCTTGGTCATGCTGGTCACATGACCTGGAAGGTGTACGCTAGCTCCCTTGGCCAGTAAAGCGAGATGAGTGCCGCAACCCCAGAGTCATCTGCGACTGGACCTAACAGTCAGTGGTCCCTTTACCTTTACCTATTACTTAGGTGCCACTTTGAAGAGGACTCCTGCTTCATCTATGACCAAGAGCTACTGCAGAACTTGCTAAAGGATGCAAAATGGCTTGGGTTAGGATTCACTTTCTTGCATCCCACTGTCTCCCCTTATACAAGCAATACAAACACTTGATTACCAGAAGCAAATGTGATATGTGGGTGCATGCTACAAGCAGTGCTCTCTCTTGTGAATCACATTTGAAACTATTGCCTGTCTCCAACCTAAGAAATATATGGGAATAATGCTTTTGTGAACAGCTAAACAACTTTGTAATAGAATAAAGTAAGAAGAAAGGACAGAGAAGATAGTGTTTACTGCTGTCATGAAAAATAAAAATTTAGTGTTTATGAGGTACGTACACATATTTACAAAGTGTAAGTAAGAGCCATTGTAATGTACTATTTAAACTTAAGAATCATGTTCAATATTAAGTGTTGTCATGCTCACACCACTAACTGCACAAAACTGAACAGTGTGCAATGAATTCCTACCACACCACACTATCCAGCTTATTGTATTGCACCAATACAACAACATCATGGTTTGTGATGCTGTCTGGGTACAATGCTCCCACATTACAATCCTATGCATTTCATTCTTTAGGAACAAAGGAAGCTGCCTTTACTGAGTCAGACCATTAGTCTATCTAACTCAGTATTACTAGACAGGATCTGAAACCATGTTCACTGGCTAGGCCTGTTGCTACAGCAGAAACTTGCACGTGTTGTGTAATAGCCTTTGGAAGAGCCAGGGTTACAGAATAGGGTAACAGTTTGCTGCAGTTTGGTCTCAAATTCTTCTCAGATTCCCACTTCCTCAGTTGTGGGGAAGGCCAGTCTTTTAAAACTTGTGAAAGAAATCCAGTGGATTTCACAAAAGCAATTTTAGTATGATGTACTTCTTTGATTGCCTTCCCAACTGCAGTGCCATCACAGAAAGTACCTAAACAAGAAAGGCCCTTTCTAGTCTTTTTGAACTAAAGCAATCAGCATAAGCCCAAGGTAGGTTGTGCACAGCACAGCAGCATACCTGTCTGTTGAAGAATCTTAATGACCACACTAAAAACCAGCAAGACATGTAATTAACTGTTCCACACAGAGGAAATTGATTACAAATTGCTTCAAGAAACAACCGGAAGATTCGTCTGAACCTTCCTCTGAATCAGTGGTGAACAACGTAACTAAAGGATGTATATCACATGTGCCCAGACAAGCACTTCCTCTTCCCACATTAAGAATCTGTCCTTTGACTGGTATGATAAGGTGTTGCCCAAAGTAGCTTTGTGCTGAAAGCAAGTTGATCAACTCTTGTGACTGATCTAGACATTTAGGCACAATTACTTCTGCCCTTTGATTACAGCTAGTAGAATCAACACTATTCTACTTAAACAGAGATGGATTTTCCTGGAAGCAGTGTTGTAGAGTGAACCGGCAAGAAATTCAAGCGACTGAGCAGGATGATACGTCAAGGAACAGCATAACCACCACCAGAATGTTCTCTAAAGGCTCAAACAGGTCTTGGGCATGCCCCAAGTACTTAAGTGGGGCTAGCCCTCAGTACTCATGCCCCCAAAACTCCAGCAAAGGCCAGTAAACAGAGAACTGGATTTGTAAGACTGAGGTTCAAGTCTCAGCTCTATCTCAGCTTCATTGTGTGAAGAATCTAACCAATCCACTCAGTCTCAACGTTCAGAGGAACCAGTACAATAAAATCTCAATTCATGTAGGGTTTCCATTCCATAGCTCAAAGCTAACTCCTGGAAGGGGAGGAGCCCCCCCCCCCGCCAGAATACTACCCTCCACATCCACTGCCAGAGGAAAAAGAAACTTGTCTCAGCTGGGACTGAGCTGGTGTGCGAAAGTCCAGCCACTAGGCTACCATAGCATGCAGTAAGATCAGCTGCTGCGAAGTTTATTCAATTGTGGACTGATCTGGGACTCTCCCCAAGTCTTGCTAATTCACTTGGGTGGAAAGGACATAGGCCTCCCGTTCATCAGGCAGCACTGGCCTGTGGTTAGGCTTGTCTGGTTTGATATTCTGCCAAGGTTGGTGTGGTACTGTCAGGGGAACCCCAGGGGCATTAATAGGACCTGGAAGGTTAACCTGGAAATCAGGCTGAAATACATGATCTTGGGGTGTGGGGTCATTCACAGTGGCGGAGTGTGTTCTCATGGTGCCTAGGGAGTACACACACGGTGGGGGCGCAAGAGGGCAAATGAAGCCCATCATGTGCCAGCCCAGACCTTGCTGCCGAAGCGACACCAGTCCTGAGCTGCACAGGGCCCTGCGTCACTTTGCTAGGCTGGGATCTGATCACCCATTTGCCTAGGCAGGGTGGTTTGTCTTATTAGCTGCAGGTTCAGTTTATTCCTGCATCTGAGGTTCAGTTTACTCCTGCACCTATAGGGGTTTCCCTCTGCAGATAATCATCTGGTTTGTTGCGTTTAAGCTTAATAAAGTGGTCTTTACTTCAGCCAAACCAACTTTGATTGACTCCTTATTCAGTCAATGGGTCACAAATGAATCTGGGTGGTTTTCAAAAGAAATGAAAAGTAATCAAGGTTAGGAATATGGGCAGCTGCCTCATACCAAGTCAAACCAATGGTCTATCTAGCTTAGTATTGTCTACACTGACTGGCAGCAGCTCTCTAGGGTTTTGGGTTCTTTCCCAGGTCTGCCTGGAGAGTGAACCTGGGATCTTCTACAGGTAAAGCAAATGCTCTACCACTTAGTGACTGCCCTTCCTCCCTCAAGCAGTTCAAGCAGTTTGTTTCAAGGTCAAGCAGTCTGGTTTCAGGAATCCCCCTCTCAGATTGTATTAGCAGTTATCACCACACACAGCAAAATCTTTAAAGCACTTTGCATAATTAAAAGTGCTATTGATATAATGGGGAAAGTTACTGTCAACTGTGGTGGTTTCCACTACCAGTGAATGATATTAAAAAGACAGATTTTTAATCTATGGATAATTTTTCTTCTTGATTTAATTTTGACTCTTTCTTACATCATCAGCATGATTGTGAATGTTGCCTACCAGCCAAGTATGGCAACCCACCAAGACTTAATAAATCTCCTCTCCCTTTGTTTTTTGCTGGCTACACAACACCAGGGGGGTGGGGTGGGGGGTAAAAAAAGGTGCACTATGTGCATCTGGGTGGATCACAAACTGTACAGGCCTATTTTTCATATTGCTTTGAAATGAGAAAGGAAATACGCTGAGATACTGTACTGAACTGTTTTTATCTAGAAGCAGAACACCAATGACCACAACATTTTTTCTTAAGTGTCCGAGGTGGATGGAAGAAAATTATTTATTCGATCTTCTGCAGTAATTTAACACCAAGCTACTGTAAACTTCACAGCTGCAGGGAAATGTGTCCAACCCTAGTTCTAACAGAAATAATTGCCACTAGGAACACAGCCTAAAAGTAGAAGTCATCCATAACCAAACCCTTGTGAGTAGTCCCTTGCTAACTTCCTTCACACCTGTGCCAGCAAGTCATACTCTTGCCCTTGGCCTGTCTATCTCCCTATTCCAAACAACTATGTAGTTTTCAGTGTGGAGGAGGAAACCAATTATTAGAAACATCTTCTCAAGTGTTATTTCACATGATGGCCCAGAACTAAAATTGCCAACTTCTTTCTGGCATGGTTCAGGTGCTTTTAAGAGCTGAGTAACAGGCTGAGATTCAACAGGTGAAGTTTCTCATACACAAATATTCATATTGAGGCATTTTGTCTGATGGAATCCTGTTCTGTTATTGGCTAATATATGTAGATATAAAAAGAATGACACTGAGCAATATCTCTCCATGAGCAGAATAGATTTCCTACACATTGAAGGAAACCCTCAAATGGAAAATTGTATAGTAAAGCGCAAGGGCTGGGTTTACTTTTTAGTTTTATAGCAATACTCAATATTTCAAACACTACTTTAACATTAGGGTCAGATGAAAGATGTCTAGCCATTGTGTTTTAGATCATGGCATATGAAATTTTGTGTGCACATGTTTGTTTCTGTTCCAAATGGCTCAGTCACGGTCACCTTCTGGAGGGAAGTGAAAACTTTACTTCAAAAGGGACTTCAAAGTAAATACTGGCCAATTGGTTTTATTGTAACTGCTGCATGATTATGTTTTATAATGTTGTCATTATTTTAAATCTTGTTTTATCATTGTTAGTGATGTTAGGGGACCTTTTGACAGAAAGGAAAGCCATGTAAATTATTTAAATAAACATACAACTCTCTCAGCCTACCCCATAATCTGCACCTAAGTCCCCTTCCCTCTTAACTCCACACCTTTCTCCCAACTGCAGCCTTAATACAGGGTGCCCCTATAATTCATCCCCAACTACACAAACATCAGCCACTGGTCTTTACTCATTCAGTTTATTTTGGCAGGCCTTTTACATCTGTTTCAGCTCTAGATTTTTTTTTAACTTTGCCACTTTTAGATTTTGCTGCTCTTGTATGTATGCTTCACTGTTGATCTGCTTTATCGTTTTTTAAAAAAATGTTTTAGTTGCGGTTGTAAGTCATTCTGAGAATTTGAGTGGCATGGTTTTACTGGATACAGTGGTATCTCGGGTTACATACGCTTCAGGTTACACATGCTTCAGGTTACAGACTCCACTAACCCAGAAATAGTGCTTCAGGTCAAGAACTTTGCTTCAGGATGAAAACAGAAATTGTACTCCGGCGGCGCAGCAGCAGCAGGAGGCCCCATTAGCTAAAGTTGTGCTTCAGGTTAAGAACCGTTTCAGGTTAAGTATGGACCTCCGGAATGAATTAAGTACTTAATCCGAGGTACCAATGTATTTCTGCTTCATGTCACTATTAAATTGATTTTATGCTGCTGTATTTATGCTGGCTTGTGTGTGCATGAGCTGATAATTGTTGTTTAAAATTGGTTATGATTTTTTGCTTGATAAACCACTCAAGTTTAGGAACTTATAAACTATCACGCAATCCTCCTTCCTGGCCTAATGGTCTGACTTTGCATAGTGCAGCTTCCTGTGTTCTTATAAAGGAGAGGGACTGTACCTCAACAATATTGCATCTGCTTTGCATGCAGAACATTCCAAATTAAATCCCTGTCATCTCTATTTAGGGTTGGCAAACACCTTTGCCAGTAAGCTTGGAATAATAACACAAGAGCCCTCTTGCATCTGATCAAAGGTCCATCGAGTCCAGCATATTGCTTTCTGCAATGGCCAATCAGATACTTCTATGAAACCCACAAGGAGGGTGTGAGCACAACAGCTATATAATGAAGGTACATGGCACACTTCCCTGGCGAGGGATCTCCCACAACTTAGGGGCTGCCACACATAATGTTCCGTCTTCAAGTTTCTGAGGGCAGAGGAACAACCCTCTGCTGATCTTGTCACCCAAGAGAGTTGGGAAAAATACTTAAGTTTTACATAAGTGCATGTAGTGAAATTAATGAGTAATGTTTCACTCAGTACTCATGTTTTTTTAAAAAAGCTACCACTTGCAGCCCCCAACCTCATCCCAGTCCCTCCTACACTGTGTGACCCCTGGTTTCATTTACATATATTTATACCCCACCTTTCCTCCAAGCAGCTCAAGGCTTGCACCCCATCTTTTCCTCCCAACCCTGTGAGGTGGATAAGTTAGGCTGCAAAAGAAACTTGCCCAAGTTCACCCACTGAGCTTCATGACCAAGAGAGGATTTGAACCTGAACCTTCCCTCACACCACACTTGGTCCCTTATGTAAACTTCATGCAAACTGCTTAGGAAAGCGAGAAATTAAGCAGGGCACAAATGCCTTAAAAGAAAAACAATAACAAACACCGACTTGCAGTGAACGTGCTATTAGCAATGCCAACATTATTAATATTCTGAACAAAATCAGACAATAGATCTGTTCCAGAGGAGGCAATCCCCTAGGGGCCTATGTCACCCCCCCATAATCTATTTGAGGGGGCTGCCCCCCAGGTTTTTGGGCATTACCATTCAAATGCTGCTCTGATTGGTTATGTGGGGCGGGGCTTACCTGCCCACCCCAACATATTACAGTATTCAGGTTGGCACCCCTGATACGTTGTTCTCCCCCTTCTGGCCCCCTCCAAGCGACCCCTCGCAGCCCAAGACCCCGACCAAGCCAAGCCTCCCCTCCCCACGCCATGGGCCGCTTCCTGCCTCCTTCTCACCTGCCGGGCGCGGGTCCTGCCCGAGCAGGTGCTGCCGGACGTCCAAGTAGGGCACCTCCGCCTCCAGGCGGGTCCCCGGGCCCCCTCCTGCTGCCGCTGAGGGAGAAGCGGCGGCGACGGCCACAGAGGCGGCTCCCTCGCCCCAAGCGGCCCTGGCGCGTCCGGTGGCCTCGAGGCGGAGGGCGCGGAGGGGCAGCGGCGCCGCCGCCTCCAGCACTACCCGCCCGGACACGGTCTCGCCGCCGCTGTAGCCGCCCGCCGCCGCTTCCGACAGAGACAAGGCCAGCTGAGCCTTCACCACAGACGACGACGACTCCTCGGCCGCCATGACGCGCCTCAGGCCCCTCTGCCCGGACGACGACGACGGACACCGCCGGCGCCGGCGCCTCAACCCTCTGAGGGGGAAGGCAGACGAGGAAGCAACAGGGAGTTTCGCCTCAGCCTCCCTCCACAGGCCCTCTCGCCTGATTGGCTGCGCCCGTGACAGCCCCTGGCGTCAAGCGGCGTGATCGGGGCGCCGCGGCCAACCGCCAGACGGGCCTCGGCGCGTGGACATCGCCGCCATTGGAGACGCCGCGGCAGACCCGGGAGCCCCGGCCAATCAGAGAAGGGAAGGAGCCATGTGCACGGGCTGCGTGGGTAAACACAGGCAGGCCGGCAGGCAGGGGAAAGGGGAAGGGCCTGAGAGTGACGTGATTATTTCTCTGGTGGAAACTCCCTAGGATTTCCTCTCAGGGTTCCGGTGTATACAGCGGGATTCCCAGAAGCACTTGGGTGGCCGCGGGGAGCGCAGGGTTTTCATTTCGTTTTCACTTTTACTTTGTATACCGCCTTTCTGCGTTGCTGTACGCGAGGGGGTTGGCAGGCATGAGAAACAGGGGAATATGCCGCAGAAATCAATCATCTAACAATCCCATCCAATGAAAACAAGTCATAACAACAACAAAAAAGACTTTAAAATGAACAAATTATATCAAACAATGTTCAATAATCCATTAGCATATGATGTTGTTGTTGTTTAGTCGTTCAGTCGTGTCCGACTCTTCGTGACCCCATGGACCAGAGCACGCCAGGCACTCCTGTCTTCCACTGCCACCCGCAGTTTGGTCAGATTCATGTTTGTAGCTTCGAGAACACTGTCTAACCATCTCGTCCTCTGTCGTCCCCTTCTCCTTGTGCCCTCCATCTTTCCCAACATCAGGGTCTTTTCCAGTGAGTCTTCTCTTCTCATGAGGTGTCCAAAGTATTGGAGCCTCAGCTTCACGATCTGTCCTTCCAGTGAGCACTCAGGGCTGATTTCCTTAAGAATGGATGCGTTTGATCTTCTTGCAGTCCATGGGACTCTCAAGAAGCATATGATAGTACACAATTAATTAGCATATGAT
The DNA here is from genome assembly GCF_965153285.1 of Podarcis tiliguerta. NCBI lineage: Eukaryota > Metazoa > Chordata > Lepidosauria > Squamata > Lacertidae > Podarcis > Podarcis tiliguerta. Next base: position 22,619,711 of record NC_139547.1, read on the forward strand.
AGTACACAATAAATTAACTCTCAACATACCAGCCGATAAACAGGAATTTATTCTCAATGATTTACAATGTAATCGTTACTAAACTACAATCATTCAAAATAACAGCAAGTCACAATGCACAAAATACAGCAATACATAAAAGTAAAAAGATTTAGTTGAGCAACAGAGTCACATAACTTCTAAATTTATTATTGCTGTTATTTTTACTTGTGGACTCCTATCCCAGCTGCTTCTGCTGCTCTTAAAGCCATGGGAGAGGCCATTGCTCTGCTGGACTTAACTGATGGTGGGGCGCCCTTCTTCACATTTCCTTGCTGAGGAAGCTGGCAGGACGCTGAGGCAGCTTTAGCTGTTAAAGTGGGATGCAGAGGTGTACCTAAGGGTTGGCGCAGGCCCAGGGGCATGGGCGTAGCCAAGGGAGGCAGGGAGGGGCAACTGCCCCTCCAATAAATAAAAATCAATAAAAATACATAGTAAACTTAAGTTCTGCCCCCTCTAACAAAAGACCTCCCCCCCCCCAAATCCTGGCTACGCCCATGCCCAGGGGGGTACAAAAACTGCTGCTCTCTACTTGGGCTTGGAGTGATTAGGAGCTTGCCTGCCCCCTCCCAGCCCCTGTACTTCCTGGGCTGCTCCTCTGCTGCTCTGGGCACTGGCTCCTCTGGGTGTCTTGGTGGAGATACTTGCCAAGGGTTCAAAGGACGGGAGGAGAGCTCTGATACAGCTCCTTGGCAATAGCAAAAGGTAGCCTAGGTATGCTTCTGGTGAGATATAGTAGTAAGGTAAAGGTAAAGGGACCCCTGACCATTAGGTCCAGTCGTGGCTGACTCTGGGGTTGTGGCTCTCATCTCGCTTTATTGGCCGAGGGAGCCGGCGTACAGCTTCCGGGTCATGTGGCCAGCATAACTAAGCCGCTTCTGGCGAACCAGAGCAGCGCACGGAAACGCCATTTACCTTCCAGCCGGAGCGGTACCTTTTTATCTACTTGCACTTTGACGTGCTTTCTAACTGCTAGGTTGGCAGGAGCAGGGACCGAGCAATGGGAGCTCACCCCGTTGCGGGGATTCGAACCGCTGACCTTCTGATCGGTAAGTTCTAGGGTCTGTGGTTTAACCCACAGCACCACCTGCATCCCATAGTAGTAAGAGTTATGGCTAATTGCATCTCCATGCCTCTTCTCCGACGCTGGACTACATGGGCCGCTGGCCTGATCCAGCGGTCTGTTATTATGCACTACAGCTCCTTCCATAGTGAACAGCCATTTGGAACCCAAGAAACTGCCTTATGCTAAATCAGACCATAGGTCCATCTGTTTCAGGATTACTTCTGTGGAGCAGTTGATGAGAATTGGAAGTGGCGAGAGCGCTGTGGCATTCAAGCACTTTCTAAGGGCTGCCCATCATTCTAAAACAATTAATAATGATAATAATAGCAATAATGTGCTTGACTGCTAACCTCTGACAACAACTCTGGCCTGAGGCAGACATGGCCCGTGACATACTTCTGCCTCTTGAAATTATTTCTTTTTGGAAAGCTTATTGTGGAAGAACGATAAAGCAGAGGGAACTTAGGAGAATATGGGACCTGAGGCAAAAATAATAATGATGATGAAATGATGCCCACCCCCATGGGGAAAACAGAACAAAATGTCTGTTCCTCAATGTTTGGACTACAACTCCCATCACCATGCTAGCTGGGGCTGATTGGAGTTGTAGTTCAACATATCTGGAAAGCACCAAGTTGGGGAAGTCGGACCTAAATAATTGACTCTGAATGAGAATCTGCTGCCTGCAGCATACCCTCCTGCCATATTTAATGATAGGGTTGGCCCCAGAATGTATGATTTGTCATAGAAGAAGGTGGGAATATTGTCTGAGCAGCTTTTACGTTTCATTTCAAAATAGGTTGTTGTTCTTCTTGGGGGGATGTGGAAAAATGAACTAGAGAAGGGGATAGTGCTTACTGAGTCAATAAAACCATGTAGTTGCACAGAGTTGGAAAGGTGAGATCTTTTACAGGGCTGGTAAAATATATTACCGTGCAGTGCTATAGGTTTATTATTAACTTGTACTTATCTGTGCTTATATGCTTTTCTGCACGTACAGTTCCAAGAGCTCTCAAATCTCTCTCTCTCTTTTTAAAGAAAGCAATTTAACACCCCTCCTGCAGTCGTACTGGCTGGCTGGCCGCCCCCAAGGAAAAGTGTATGTATTTCTTTTTGGTCCAAGTGCACTCAAGGAGGTTCATAACATAAGCCGAAACGATATCTAATATGAATTATTATTGCTGCTATTGTTATTAATCGGACAATATAGAGTAAAATGGGAACAGAAGAAAAACCGCACAACATATAGCAGACACATAAACAGGCAATTTGTTGAGCTCAGATTCTGACCTAGATGGACAATAAGGCAGCTTTTAATGTCCCTTAGCAGTTTTGTTCATCAAGGCTTTTTTATGGCAAGTTCCTGATTTAAGGCTTCTTGCGAGGGTTTATGTCCTTAAAGGTGCACTAGACACCCATTAAATCATATAGACCTAAATTAATTAGTGCATGGACTATGGAAACAACGTGAGGCTCAATTCTCACCCCCATTTCATAAGAAGAAAGAAAAAGGCTAAATAATAAAGTTTAATGCAACAGAATTCTTCCTGAAATTTCTCTAGATCCAAAAAGATGTTTGATCTGGAAACTCTGAATAAGGGAAACAATTTCCTCCTGAGTCCTGATTATAGAATCATAGAGTTGGAAGGGACACCAAGGGCCATTTAGTCCAACCCCCTGCAATGCAGGAATCAAGGGCTTGGTAGAAGTACCATGTGATTCTATGAGCTGAAGGTTTGACCCCAGGGCCAACACTAGCTGGAGTGATGGATGGTAAGCCAATTAACCGAGGGAGATAAAATGAAGATATTGGGTCTCTGTTTCCTTCTGCAACTTCCTCTTGCTTGAAGTTTGTCTCTTCATGAAGTCCTTGTCCAGACCATCAAAGTTCTGCAGACATATAACACTGGGGAAAAAAAACCTGAACTACTACAGGGGAGTCAACTGCATTATGCAAAGCACATTTAAGCAAAAGTTACTTAGAGTGAACAAAAGTAGGACTGCGGTTAAGGGGGAAGGGTTGTTCAGCATGAGCAAACTAAAAAACCATTATAGGTCGATGGTGGTCTTTCATATTTTGCTTCCACCAACTGACTTCGATGTTCTGCAACCAGAAGTCAGCAAAAATGTAGCTTATGCAGGTAAGCTCCTGCAGGCTGCCACAAGACCCTTTACTAAGGGACAGGCTTGTTCACAATGCAATACTGTTCAGCAGTGCAATGCCATAAAATAGAATGCCTAGGGGAGAATAACATATTTTAATGCACACTCTCTCTGTCTCTCTCTCATACACACACTGTATGTGAAAATTAAGCATATCACAGAGAAATGTTGCATCTGAGCTCTACTCCAAGTCTTCTGAATAGCTCAGTTGGCTAGAGCATGGGGCTGATAATGCCATGGGTGCATTTTCAGACCCTGTATGGGACAGCTGCATATTCCTGCATTGCAGGGGTTTGGATTAGATGATCCTCAGGGCCCTTTCCAATGCTACAATTCTGTGATTCTACATACAGAGGGAGTTATTCAGTTGTAAAACTGATCTGTCTTAAGAGACATCCAGTCCAGTTAAGGCTGTGTGATATGCTTTATCTGATCATGTAGTTCAGCTTCAAATCAATCCACAGGAGAAGGCAGAGGGACAAGACACAAGGGGAAGCACAAGCAACTCATGTCAGATCATTGTGCTTTAAATTCTACTTTTCAGCACCAAATTGGTTTCCAAACCTCCAAGTACTTCATGTTCTTCCCTTTAATTGCCCAAGCAGCTCTTTCCCAGCACAGAACTGTAGGTCTCGTTCACCCTGACAGTGTGCAAGGGCTCACGCTTTTGTGAGGTGGGTGTGTTCTCTCTCCCTGCAGTTTAAGACACAAGCAATACCTTCCCTTCCACATCAGGCAGCTCTGCTTCATGTTCTGTTTCCAGTTTTATGGCAGCGCTTCTCTGGGTTTCAGGCACTCGACATTCCCGGCCCTACCTGAAGATGCCAAGGAAAACTGAACCTGCGACCTTCTGCATGAAGAGTAGATGTTGTGCCACAGACAATTAACTGGAAGTCTTCTGCAAAGGAAACCTTCCTCCTCTGACATTGTGACACAATTCTTGCTAATGAATTTCATCAACAGGCACTTCCCAATATTATGTAAAAGTGGGGTGGGCTATTGGTAAACTCTGAAAACTGATTCCTCCAAACTGGGCGAACAGGCAAGAAAATGGGAAATGTTGATCAATACATAAGAAAGTGTAAAGTGATAGATATTGGGGCAAACAACCTTAACTTCATGTATACACAGGTGGGGTCTGTACTGATGCTGACTTACCAGGAAAGAGAGCTCAGAGCCACAGAGGGCAGCTCAGTAGAAACATCAACTCACTGTGTGGCAACTGTGAAACACACAATTCCCATGCTAGGGATTATCAGGACTGTATACAGTATTTAATATGTGGCTGCACTATGGATTTATGGAAAGGCATTGTGGGAAAAAGGAAGCTGTCTTATACGGAACCAGACCCTTTGTCCTAGATCTGGCATAGGCAAACTCGACCCTCCAGATGTTTTGGGACTACAACTCCCATCACCCCTGACTACTGGTCCTGTTAGCTAGGGATGATGGGAGATGTAGTCCCAAAACATCTTGGGGGGGGGGCAAGTTTGCCTATGCCTATTCTAGATCAATATTGCCTACAATGACTAGCAACATCTCCCCAGGGGGCATCTCCAGCCCTAAATGGAGATGCTGGGGATTGAACCTGGGACCTTTGGCATGCAAAGCAGATGCTCTGCCACCGAGCTGTGGCTGTTCTTGTCTCAGCATTGAAAGACACAAGCAATACCTTCCCTGCCGCATCAGGCAGCTCCATTTTGCCTCATTATTTCCTGCTTTGTTTTTTTCTCCGCAGATGGTTAATTGTGAGTTCTCTGCAAAGGAAAGTCCTCTCCTCCAACAGAGAGTCAACAAATCTCAAAAGAGGCTCCTTTGCAGATTCTCTGTGGGTGACAATAGCAACACCATTTCCCAAAATAATTTAATACTGTGAGTGTGCTATCATTCCCCCCGCCCCCAACAAAAATGCTTCAAGAGATCTTGAGATGCAGGATGAAATCGGGAAGGCATTCAAAGGAGAAAGTGTTATAGTAATGGGTGACTTCAATTACCCTCACACAGACGAGGAAATTGATTTCCAAGGTGGAATCTTCTAAAAAAATTAGGAGGCTGGCAAAAAGGAAGTTGAAAGAGAAATTGAAGAGGGTTAAATTTCTCCGGAACATTGTGAGATTATTCAAAACCACAATAATTGAAGCTCAACCTAGAATGTGTGCCACAGATCATGAAAGATGATACCAAGTCAAAGAGGATGCCAATGTGGTTAATGAGTAGAGTCAAGGAAGCTATTTCAGGCAAGCCATCAGAAAAGGAAGTCTTGTTCAAATGCGATTAAAAAGGAGAAATATATATATATATTACACACACACACACACACACACACACACCAGAAGCGAGAAACTGGTTAGCAAGGTGACAAGCGTCCTGCCAACCTAGCAGTTCGAAAGCATGCCCAAAAGTGCAAGTAGATAAATAGGTACCACCCCGGCAGGAAGGTAAACGGCATTTTCGTACGCTGCTCTGGGTTCAGTGTTCTGTTGCTAGCCACATGACCCGGGAAAACTGTCTGCGTACAAACGCTGGCTCCCTTGTCCTGTAAAGCAGATGAGCGCTGCAACCCCAGTCATCCACAACTGGACTTAACTGTCAGGGATCCTTTACCTTTTAAAGTTGAAAAAGGAGGCTACAGAAATAAAGTGAATGAATACTGTAATTTGTGTCTATCTTCATTGTGGAAGATGCATGGAAAATCTCCCTGCCTGAACTGACTTTTCAGGATGGTAGTCTGAGGAACTTAGTGGTGATAGAACTTTTTTTTAAAAAAGGGATTCAAGTAATTAAAGTCCAGGGAAATTGGTGGAAAGCCTTATTAAATACAGCATTATTGAGTGTATGGAAGGACAATCAAGAGTGCTTCTGCAAAGAGAAGACTGGTCTCATTAACTTTTTAGAAGTCATGAAGAGTGTTATGAATTGTGTAGATCCCATCTTCCAGATCAGATGCAGGAGGAGAGCTGGTGGCAACATCTAGGGCAGGAGAAGGTGCTCTTGTCACACTGTCCATCCCACAGACATTTGTCCCCATGGCACTTAGAATGCTGCTCCTTATGTTCCCTTGAGTGATCTCTAAAAGGTTGGCCATGCTTTTCTCAGAGAAGTAAGGTGACCTTTGACTGCAGCAGGCAAGAGGTACCATTTTCAAAAGCCAGGGCAAACACAGCATGGCCAGAGAACAGGGTATCTGCTCATCAGCATTGTGCTAATATCAAAAGATCATGCTGTTGTTGAGTGGCATGCAGTACCCGGTGTTTTGATTTGTTTCTTGAAAGACAAATATTGAGTGAGCGGCTGGGGAACTTAATTGTACCCGTTTTAATCTTGCCAGGTGTTTGTTCTTTGGGTTCCTGGGACAAAAGCTGAGCCAAATATAGAACGTAGAGAACAAGAGCTCCCACCCGTGCCCCTTCGGTACCTTCACCCCAATGTCGATGCAAGGTTATGGGAGCGGACGGCAGCACACAACAAAAGCTCACAACATTGTATGTGGGGGGAAGAGGACCTTTGCTGAGAAGTGGTTCTAAGTTTGCCATCTTTTCAGGGGTGCAGGGCTTGCCTGTGTTTGTTTCCCTTTGGAAGGAGGTCCCTGGAGGTTGGTTTATTAGGAGCCAGTGTGGTATAGTGGTTAAGAGCGGTAGACTCGTAATCTGGTGAACCGGGTTTGATTCCCCGCTCCTCCACATGCAGCTGCTGGGTGACCTTGGGCTAGTCACACTTCTCTGAAGTCTCTCAGCCTCACTCACCTCACAGAGTGTTTGCTGTGGGGGAGGAAGGGAAAGGAGAATGTTAGCCGCTTTGAGACTCCTTAGGGTAGTGATAAAGCGGGATATCAAATCCAAATTCTTCTTCTTCTTCTTCATTGGTGTGTTGTCATATTTGGGTTATTCACAACATTTCCTCCTGGGCAACCTGCTGGAGACCACATGTCCATGGTGAGCAGGGCGAGAGGCAAAAGAAGTTGGAGCAACAGAGGTAGATTTTCCCTCGGTACCGTAGTCTAGTCTCTACAGACCCACTTATACATCTCTTTCTGTCCTCAATCCAGGCAAGCAAATTACATGATCCAGCCAGGCAGAAACACTCAAGGAGGCTGCAGAGCAAAGCTTGGGAGAGCTATGGCATTGGGAGGACGTGAGTCCCATAAACCCCACCTCATCCTTGAAGCACCTGAAGCAACAATCATTTCTCAGGAGTCCTGCCCCAGGGCATTTAAAATAATATCCTGTCCAATGGGTTTGACCACTTTAGCAGACCCTTCCCCGAGAACCCAGTCTTAAAATTATGAAGTCACTGGGTTGGAAGGGGACTTTGCAGGTCATCCAGTCTAACCCACAGAGCTCCTGATACAATTGCCTTCACTCTCTGTTTGCCCCCCTCCTACAACTCCAATATCCATTTAAACTCTAAAATCGTGGGGGGGGGGAAGAGAGGGAATGGGGCAATGCATTTTTTATTCTTATTTTTATTATTAATATACTGCCTTTCAACAAAAGATCTCAGGGCGGTTCATGAGATAAAAATGCAAATAAGTAGTTAAAACAAAAATAACAAAACAATAGCCCCTGCCTCCCACAATAAAGGGGTGGGCGATATTTATGGGGCTCCCAGGAATTCAGCGGCAAAAAAATTATATAAGCTTCAGAGAGAGAACAAAATTTGCTTCTCATGCCAGACACTGGGATCACCAGGAGCAGGTTTAAGCCCCACCTTAATGGTGCCTGTGACTTCAAGCTTTTTCCTGTCTTTCCCCTTCTGTGAATGGCTGCCATTCATTCCTATGGGAGAAATAAAGTTCGGCATTTGGAGGGGAGGCAATGCTGTCAATGACATTCTCCCCTCTCCCTGCACATCACTTCCAGCCTTCCGTAATGATGGACATTTTACAAATTTCTAATAACGACGGGCAAATTAGATGGATGAATTAGATTTCCTTGTAAACATCCATCATGTGAACTTGCCATTTATTCACTGTGATATCCAATCTTTTAAATTTCCTGAACGAGAAGAGCTTTTTCCAATTCATTTCACCTATTCACTTGGAGGAGACTATATTTCAATTGTGGTCATCTTTTCTTTTTAAATACATTTTTGTTCTAATCTCTCTGTATGGCTTGGGTTACGGGAATCTGCAAATTCCCTTAGGCTTAACTGATAAAACACTCCATTTATTCTTTCCTGGGATGGTGTTTGGCAAACTTTACGGCAGAAAGAAACAGCTGGGAAAATGGGTTCACCGAAAGGTGAAGGTAATACAGACGGGAAAAACAAGAGGATAACAATTTTAAAAGGGATAATAGTTGTAATAACACCATTAACCTCTTGCTTCAAATTATGTAGTGTGTAGTCTTTTAAGAAAACTAATCAAAGCTTTTCAGGGAACGCCAATGGAGAAGTATGAGCCAATATTCCAATGCTCCCCACCCCCTTGTAAGGTTTCTTTTTTCTTTTCAGAGAAGAAGAAATATTGTCACTGCTGACCACTTATTAATAGATGACCCCTTGCTATCATGTCAGAACTCTTTCCATTTTCTCTTCTTTTGAGAGACAGAACCACCTCTCTTTTGATAGTTGATCAAGAAGGCTGTTGAGTGGGTTCTGACACATTTAGGGTTTTGCAGAGGAGAGAAACCTTTTGACTTGCTGATCAGAAGGTTGGCAGTTCGAATCCCCGCGATGGGGTGAGCTCCAGTTGCTCGGTCCCTGCTCCTGCCAACCTAGCAGTTCGAAAGCACACCAGTGCAAGTAGATAAATAGGTACTGCTCTGGCGGGAAGGTAAATGGCCTTTCCGTGCACTGCTCTGGTTCACCAGAAGTGGCTTAGTCATGCTGGCCACATGACCTGGAAGCTGTACGCCGGCTCCCTCGGCCAGTAAAGCAAGATGAACGCAGCAACCCCAGAGTCAGTCACAACTGGACCTAATGGTCAGGGGTCCCTTTACCTTTTTAAACCTTTTGTCACTGAAACCATGTGAAAGAGAGGCTTCTCTAAAAGAGGAGTGGGGAATTTCAGGCCTGGGGGCCAAATGTGGCCCTCAAGGCATCTCTTGCTGGCCTTTAGAATTCTCACCATGTCATGCCCCACACTGGTCCTGCTTTGCATAGAGATGCAAATCCGTGATGTGGCTGCATTTGGAATTCTGTGTACCGTTCTGGTTGCCTCACCTCAAAAAGGATACTGCAGAGCTGAGAAATGTTCAGAAAAGGGCAACTCAGATGATCCAGCAGATAGAGTAACTCCCCCATGAGGAAAGCTTGCAGGGTCTGGGAATCTTTAGTTCAGAGGAAAGGCAAGCAAGAGGTGAGGTGAGTGACTTTTATACAATTATGCATGGCACGAAGAAAGGACGGAGTAAAGTTCTTCTCCCTCTCTAATGACACTAGACCCCGCGGGCACCCAATGAAGCTGAATATTGGAAGATTCTTCTCAGACAAAAGAAAGCACTTCTTCACACAGCGCAGTTGACCTATGGAACTCAGTCGCACAGGAGGCAACAATTGCCACCAATCTAGATGGCTTTAAAAGAGGATTGGGTAAATTAATGGAGAAGATGATCAGGGGCTACAAGCCATGATGGTTATGCTCAGAGGCAATAACTGTTCTGAATACCAGTTCCTGGTAGAACTCAGCAGGGAAGAGTGCTCTTGTGCTGAGGTCCTGCTTTTAGGTTTCCCACAGGGATCTGGGTGGTCACTGTGAGAAAAAGTTGCTGGACAAGATGGGCCATTGGCCTGATTCAGCAGGCTCTTACTTTTTTTTGGCATGTAGACTGTATTTGCCTGGCTGTAAGAGGTCCTTGAACTCCAATAATGTTTCTTGACTGGCTGGCTGGTGGACAGTGTGTGTGTGTGTGTGTGTTTAGAAACTAGCCTTCTTTGTGAAGATAACATTTACATCAATGGTTCCATCCAATTTCCCCTCTGATCCTGCACACCATTGGCATGCGAACCTCAGGAAGTTGCCCAGAAGGGAGTGTGGGTCTTGGGATGAAAAAGCTTCCCCACCTCTGTCTTAAAAATAAAATTTAGGTGTCCCCACCCCCTGCACCCTTCCGCCACATATAATGCAAGAGTGGCCAGTTTATTCATTTTTTTAAAAGGAGACCATGACTAGAACAAGATGCAAAACACACCACACAGCCTTCTCCATCCAAACGGCATCTCAGCTTCCACCAGGTGGATTGTGTATGTTAACACCTCATGTGCATAATTTGTTTCTGGCTTAAACTCCCCCCCCCAAACCACATAAGTTAATGAATATAGATGGACTAATTCATAGCATGAATGCAGAGGGTCATTCTAGGTTCAAATGCATTTTCCGGTGTAATCAAAATCCTATTCCCATCTGCAGTCCGGTCCTCATAACCAAGGGGAAGCCAGCATGGAAAGTTGAGCGCATGTGGAAGTAATGCTTTTCAGACCAAAATGGAAATACTAATTGTAAGGATAGGCTGTGACTAGGTCCATTCGGGCGGTTCTCAGTTTCTCGTTTTTTCAATCTTAAGCTCACTTCTTCACATTCCCACATCAGTTTGCACTTTTATTTAAATGCCTTAGAAAATTCATCAACCTTTTTATTACAAATTTATCCCAACAAACATCTTTTTGTATGAGGTTTACCCTAACATCTCCACTTTTTCAGAGCAATTTCCCCTAACATAATGCATTTATATATGCTTTTTTTTTTACCAATACGTGCATTTTTATGGACACTTCCCCTTGTTATATGCATTTATGTACACCTTCTAAAGAACTGCACTGCGATATCTGAAGAAGTGCAAATTCTGAAAGATGGTTTCTTATACAGCATTCATCCTGATTTACATGCACAAAGCTTACATGGTGGTTAGACGATGGGAATCTGATCCATCCATGGTAGGCTGACAGGAATAGATAGACAGGGAAAGCTCTTACTGAAGTCTGTTATTCAAGATTCACAGAGAGAGGCCTTTTGGAGTAATGGCGTTGTTACGAGTAATCTCCATCCCCCTTCTCTCCTCAATTGTCAACAGCACCACCCACCTTACGGTGGCCACTTAGGGCCATTTGCCTCCGAGCCCTTTGCTCTCCTACTTTCAATGCTCGCGGGGCAAGACCCTGCCCTTTGGCCTGATGTTACTGTGGGTGATATCCAGCAAAGTGCTTCAGCTAGTGTAAGGACATTTGGCAGCACAATACAATCCCCCCCCTCCTCTTTTCATACCCCTCAATCTATTCTGGGTGTACCCACAACCCTCCAGATCAGATTTGAGAGGGGGAGAACAGAGGAGGCAAAGATGGAGGAGAAATTTTGTTGCACAAGCAGAAATCTTTGTGCTAGCTGAAACACTTTGTTATCACCAAGTGGCAGATGTTGGGCTCTCAAATTTCAGGGGCGCCCCATGTGATGCAAAAATTTGGCACCCCCCCTCATGTTCCACTCTACAGAGTTGTTGTGGCGCCCCCTGCAGTGAAGCATTCAGTATGGCAGCACTGGTCACAAGACCCTAAAACAGGCATAGGCAAACTCAGCCCTCCAGATGTTTTGGGACTACAGCTCCCATCATCACTAGCTAACAGGACCAGTGGTCAGGGATGATGGGAATTGTAGTCCCAAAACATCTGGAGGGCCGAGTTTGCCTATGCCTGCCCTAAAACCTCTTCTGCCCCCTGCATAGCATCATGTTCCTTCATCATGTACATTACATTTTAATTGCCATCACCAGATTATTCCCAAGTGCATTTTTTCTTTTTAAAGTATGGTTTGACATCTTCACTGCAGAGCTGAAACCTGGTTAAATATTTGTGTTTTAGAATCTTTTTGGGGAATAGTTATTCTGTGTATGAACAGCTATAACATGTAAATGTTGCTAGTAGGGTGGAGAAGAGGAATAACCTCCCAGAAATCCACACACATTACAAGTTTTGTTTGTGCGTTTCTTCTCTAAGAACAATCCTTTTCCCTTCCTTCTCTCCCCCCCCCCCCCCCCGCCGAATGCCACTTAAATACTTACATCTTTTTTCATGCTCAGTAGTTTGCGTAAACTGCTGTGGTTCTTGCTTGGCAATCAACCCATTAAATCATCTTAAATACCATGTTTTAATGACAATTTGATGCCACCAGCTGCGTTATGGCAGATTTAAAAACAAAAATAAAATGGTTTCGTTCCACCCTGCACCCCCTCTCCCCGAAGATATAGCTGTGTGAATTTTAAACTTACTAACTCGGCTCACGCAGCTGTTGGAGTCTGAGCGCACACTTCTGCCTCTCTGTCTAGCATCCATCAAGCACCAAGTTATGGCTGCACAGGCAACGGTAGGAGAAAGACGTTCTGTTTCATGTAAGGAGTGTTCCTGCGGCTTCAGACAAGGCCAAAGCTGACCAAGCCCAGATTCTTAAACAATATTGTCTGTTTATCATACACATGCCATTACATTCCCCCTCCATCTGTTTATTTGGTTGCATCCAATGAACGTTTAAGAGTAGAGGCTATTGGCTGACTTGGGTTCATTCATTTCAATGGGTTAAAAAACAATCAATTCGTTTTGTGAGAGTCAGTGTGGCTTAGTGGTTAGAGTACAGTGGTACCTTGGGTAAAGTACTTAATTCATTCCGGAGGTCTGTTCTTAACCTGAAACTGTTCTTAACCTGAAGCACCACTTTAGCTAATGGGGCCTCCTGCTGCCGCCGTGCCGCCGAAGAACGATTTCTGTTCTTATCCTGAAGCAAAGTTCTTAACCTGAAGCACTATTTCTGGGTTAGCGGAGTCTGTAACCTGAAGCATATGTAACCTGAAGTGTACGTAACCCGAGGTACCACTGTATAGGACTAGGACCTGGAAATCTAGGACTCAAATCCCCACTCAGCCACAAAGTACACTGAGTAATGTTTCGCCAGTCACTGCCTCTCAGCCTAACCTACCTCACAGGGTTGTTGTGGGCATTAAATGAAAAGGAGAACTCTGTTTGCTGCCTTGAGCTCCTTGGGAATTGGGGGAAGGCAGGATAATAAATGAAAAATGGTTGAATACAGCCCACAAGCGGTCGGAAGCTTCCCATAGGTAGTTTCTGATCAAGTCTAAAACATAGTAACCAAAGCATCACCACCCCACTTTAAAAGAGTCGTGGCTTCTGCCCAAGAATCCTGGAAACAGTAGTTTGTTAAGGCCAATGAGAGTGGCTAGGAGTTGCCTGATCCCCTCACAGAGCTTAAATTCTCAGAGTGCTTTAACACTCAGTCCCTCTTTCCAGGGAACTCTGGGAAAAACAGGCTCCCATTAGGAGAGGAGTGGGGAACCTGAGACCCAGCAGCTGAATGCCACCCTCCAGTTCTGTCCATCTGGCTTTTGGGTCACTGCCCACACCTCTTTCCAGCCACACCCCTTCCCTGCAGGCCACACCCCTCAGGGTGTGCATTCGCCAGGCAGGAGGTGTCCTTGACCTCATGCTTGCCTGGACGGAGGACAGTGCATATAGAAACTAGTCTGGTGTTCAAAGGTAACATTTGCATTCAATGGTCTGTCCACCTTTGCTTCTGGCCCCACCCAGGTATCCCAGAAGCGTGGCCCTTGGCAGGTATCCTCAGGTGTGAACTCTGCATTAGGGGACAGTTGTAGTTTGCAATCCTCCCCTCTCAATACGCACATCTCTGCTGTTATCCTAAGTATAATCTATGAATAGAAGGCGCAGGGAAATGGCAGAAATGGTGCCGTTTTATGAATTATAGTGGAGGCGGGGGGGGGGGGGAGTGTGCCATCTGTGACTCCATGCAAATCCCAGTTTTCCATCTGCAGTCTAAGAGCAGCTTCTCAGAGAAGCCTCAATCCTGGAGTCATTTCGTATGATAAAGATGCTCCTCCAGGAGGAATTGAGTGAGGGGGTGCACTTCTTCTGTCTTTGGGAATTTACATCTTCTAGATGAGGTGGAACGCCCCCAGGGCTCAGTTCTGCTCCCACTTAAATGAGATGTTCTGGAAGGTGGATCAGGCAAGAGTACCCAGCCACCTTTCACAGAAATTGGGAGGGACCCCAAGTGTCATAGTCCAATTCCCTGCAATACGTGAATCGGCAGCCATCTCACACAGGGATCGAACCTGCAACCTTGGTGTTTGCAGCACCATGTTCTAACCAACACGGCTCCTCTTATGTTCTCATACCTGTCACTATCAAATACTGGTTACTCACTGTTGTCTCTCTCTCTCTCTGTGTGTGTGTGCATGTGTGTGTGAAAGCAGAAATTGCACAACACTTTTTGTTCTTGCCCTTGCAAAGGAATAAAATTCGACAATTTGTCACCAAAGGGATTAATGAAAATTGGAGGCTTTTTGCTCTTCCTCCATTTTAATGGCCCAATTGTTCCACTCTCTTTCCTCTCCCGCATTTTAATCAACTCCCCCAGCCCGTTAGGAAGACGAGGCGAGCGTTGCCATTCCATTAAATAAAATAATAACTTCTCTGCTTTTATTTTTAATAGGGTATGACCCTGCATTTCCATTGCATGTGGCGGCCCCGCTGACACACACACAATCTTGCTGAAAGCAATTTCGGCATGCCGGCATTCTTAGCGTCTGATGGCACATTACACATCATTCGTCTTTTCTATGTGCTCTGCGACGATGGTTCCTCTTCACTCCTAAATGACACTAGATCAGTAGGGTACTCTAAAAAGATTGAACTCAGGAGGGGAGCAAAAGGGGAACAAATCATCCCTCTTCCCCAGCCGGGATCGGCAACTCTCCAAAGCTCAGTGTGCCTCATGACCACATATTAGATGTGCTGAAGAGAGGTTGCCACCTTTCCTTCCCAGCTCTGCTCTAGTGCTCTTAACAGCAGTCTAGTGCACAGCGACAAAGAAGGCAGACCTTTCCTCCCCCATCAATTCAGCTCCATGTCAGGAAATTCTTGGTTTGCTAATTTTCTTTGTACAAGCCTGTGGTTAAAAAGCACAGGAGCAGGGGCAGTAAAGTTGGCCGTTTCTGCAATCCAGTATTTAGGATGTCCTAGTCACAGCAGGCAAACTGATGGAGCGTAACTCAATGACTACTATCCACAATGGCTACATTTTACATCCACTGTTGGAGGCAGAATACCAGTTGCCAGGAATTACAGGTGAGCAGAGTGCTGTTGTGTTTGGGTCCTGTTTGAGGACTTCAGAGAGGAAGACAGTGACGTTCCTATGTATGAATGGGTGGAACTAGGCGCAGAGTCTGGCAGGTTGGCGGTCGATGGTGGCAATAGGATCTGCAGGTATGTCCACTGCCGAGGTGTGGCGATAGACCCAGCAAGGGGAGGTCAGAAATTCAAGGTTGGGTGGCAGGGTGGACAGCAAGGCAAGGCAAGAGTCAGAGGTGTGAGTTCAGCACCATGGACAGCACACTTGCAGCTGAGGTCAGGCATCCAAGTTGTCTCAGCAAGTTCCTGGAGCAACTGGCTGTTTTATAGGAATGCTAGGTAGTTGTTACCTGGAGGTCCAACAGCCCCACTGCCTGAGTCCTGCATCCTGGCCAGTTACTGAGCTGGTGCTGTTGGCATCCTTTGCAATAATGGGGCTTCTAGCTGTAGAAATCTCACCTCTGAGCTCTGCCTGAAGAGCCAACAGAGCCTGGTGGTATAGGTCTCTCCTTGATGCTTAGGAAAAGGGAAAACAGGCTCTGGACCCACATAAGATGGACAAGGGAATGGAACCATCTCCTGGAAGTCGCAGGTGATGGAAGGCTCTGCCTCCAAGGAGTTATGGTCTGGGTCTCTGCCATGCGGGCTATTGCAATTCAGGCGAAAATGTGTCACAGGAGGAAAAATGAAAGGGGAAGGAGATCTGACGGCATCTAAAAAGGCATCAAATTTAGATCCTCTGGGCTGGGGAGGTGGGGGTGTTGTTGATTGTGTTTGTGACTATATTATGTACTATGTTTGTATTTTTATATTGTAAACCACCCTGTGGTCTTTGGGTAAGGGTGGTATAGAATATATATACATGAAAGAATTGTAGCCAGCGAAGTTATACTCAGAGTAGACTAAACCCATTAAAATTAATGGACCTAAGTTCCCCATGTCCATTATTTTCAATAGGTGTACACTGAGTAGGACTACCACTGGACTCAATTCCTAAGAACACCCCTGGTTACAGATGACTAAAGCAGTGAGGCAAGCCATACACAAAATGGCAAGCCAATTGTATATTACATGTATCTTCACCATATTGCATTTATTCCATTTGGAGGACATTGACTCCATTTTACAGCTACAGAAAACAGAGAGTTGGGGGTCTGAAAACGGTGGCTGTCCCAGCTGAATCGAGACAGTTGGAAGGTGCATGCAGTGGAGGCAACTCAATCAGGGAGAATAGGGTGCTGCCCCACGAACCTCTGTTTGCCCCTATCAGCTATATCAGTTTAGGGGTGGGCACTTCTCAGCTTCCCACTTTTTAGTCTCAGTATTGCCCTTGTAGAATTCAGCAGGGAGGAGGATGGGGACAGAATCAGAACTAGCTTCATCTGTCATTGGCTCTGGCGCCACCTACTGTTAGTCTCCCTGCTTTTCACCCTACTGGTCACATTGGGCACCAGCCACCATGAGGCATGCAATCTTTTATGGGGTGTTCCCATGCTCCACAACATACAGTACGGTGTGTGTGTGGGTCTTAACTTCATTTTCCCAATTTGTCTCATTCATTTTCCGTGAGCAAGAAATTGACACAGCTCCACACAATTCTAAGGGCTGTAGAGAGTCATTGTTATCATTATTACTTTTAAATATCCACATATATTTAAAAAACACACACAGCAGGATAAAAAAAAAAGACTCCAGATTCCCTGGCTTTAATGCCTTTCACTTCTTAAACTGCTGAGGCACTCAGAACAGTAGCTTGGCTTTGATCTGTACGTACAGTTCCCACAGACATTGCTGAGGAAAATCTGTGCACGGATTGAGGGCACCAGATGGCATTTTGAAATTATCCAAGTTACACAGGCCTGTTTGAGAGGCAGGAGGGGAGAGGGAAATATATATATATATATATATATATATATATATATATATATATATATATATAAGCTTGAAGCGCAATCTCTTTCTTTCTTCTGATGCAGCAATTCAGAAAAAGGGAAGGCGATAGAGCTGCCTTTGGGAAGTAATTTCTTTTCAAAAAAAGCTTTTTTTGAACAGTCAGCCTTAAAGCAATAATTCAGGTATTCTATTGGAATGTACTGGAAATCAGTGTGGAATACCCAAGTATGGTTATATTGTGGCTGTTTGTGGCATAACACACACACACACACACACAGAGAGAGAGAGAGAGAGAGAGAGAGAGAGAGAGAGAGAGAGAAAGAGAGGTTGCATGTGCTCAGGGCAACAAGATCCACACTTGTCTTCTGAACAATCCTGGAAAAGTGATGGCTGAATCATCTTATGTAAGCTGGACCGACCTTCCTGGCAAGGAAGCGCCATCTAGCGTTCTTATGGAGCCATCGCCCAATTCTGAGGAGATCCAGCCAATTTTGCATTGTGAACCCCCCCCCCCCAAAGAAATGCCAGATCCTGCAAGCATCTTCTACCCCCTCCTCCCCTTCCCTCGCTGCCTAAGCTTTTAGTCTCTTTCCTGAAGATATCTTGCTGGCTTGATCATGTCACGGGTCTTGGAGAACAGAAAATGCCAAATGGATTCGGTGGGACGTATCTGCAGAGGCTTCACCAACCGCTTATATGCACCTGCTCTGTAAGTCGGGGGTGAGGACCCTCTGACCCAGAGGGTTCTGGGTGGGGCTATTGTCAGGACTTTGCTGCTGAGGTTGGAGTCATTTGTCTACAAATATAGGGGCTGAACTCACATGCTTTTCATGCATTTTTTTAAAACACTTGTCTAAAACAGAATATACATATTTCCTTCATTGCATGGATATCCCACCTTTTTTCTCCAAGGAGCTCAAAGTGGAATACATGGTTCTCCACATCCCCATTTAATACCCACCACAACCCTGTGAGGTAGGTTAGGCTGAGAGGCAGTGACCAGCTCAAGGTCACCAAGTGAGCTCTATGGCAGAGTGGGGATTTGAACCCTGGTCTCCCAGGTCCTAAGGGATGTGGGTGACGCTGTGGGTTAAACCACTGAGTCTAGGGCTTGCCGATCAGAAGGTCAGCAGTTCGAATCCCCGTGAATCCCCATTGCTCGGTCCCTGCTCCTGCCAACCTAGCAACTCGAAAGCACATCAAAGTGCAAGTAGATAAATAGGTACCGCTCTGGCGGGAAAGTAAACGGTGTTTCCGTGCGCTGCTCTGGTTCGCCAGAAGCGGCTTAGTCATGCTGGCCACATGACCCGGAAGCTGTACGCCGGCTCCCTTGGCCAATAAAGCGAGATGAGCGCCACAACCCCAGAGTCAGCCACGACTGGACCTAATAGTCAGGGGTCTCTTTACCTTTACCTTCTACTCCCAGGTCCTAGTCTGACACTCAAACCACTACAACATACTGGCACTCTCTGCCTATTGGAAATGGGCAGACACATTAGCAAGGGTGACTGCCCAATGTCAGTAGGCAGGGAGTTTCAAAGTGTTGCCTCACTGAAAGGCTGAATTCTAATAGATGTGGAACGAATGTTACCTGGCACTTCTAAAACTGCATGTTCTACAGACTGAAGAGGATATAGTGCCGGGGTGGGAGGAAGCAAATAGCTGATTGTTAGGCACTAACGGTGCAAGGGGCATTGCCAGCCTGATCCTTGGTGGATCACATAGGACTGGCAAAGCTGTTTTCTGCAGCGATCAGCTGTACAGTTGAGTCCACCTGATCCACATCTCTACCTGCCCTGCACTTCACATCAAACATGAAAACAGTCTTATGGGCCAAACTGGGACGTGTGCTGGGCCAGATTTGGCCCACAGGCCAGAGGTCCCCAACCCTTGTACTATACACATGTTCATATGCAATTTTGCTTAATACACACATTTTTGCATAGTGATTTCCCCATATATAATGCATTTTTTGTGTGCTAAATTCATCAATATATGCATTTCAATGCAAACCATGCTGCAGTATATACAATTTTGTATACACGACATGCCCGGAGAACTGCCTTGCAAAATTCAGAGACGTGCGAATTTCGAAAAAAGCCTGTGTTTTGGTCCACATATTGTTTTCAGAGAGGGCAGATTAGGCAGCTTTGCCTATGAACATGAACTGGATCAAAATTCTCTCCCCCTTCCCTAGCCTGCACCCCTGTCCCTGTAAGCCAGGCCTCATCTGTTCATATCACACTTCTTGCTGCTCTCGCTCTCCATGGCCTGCCAAGAGGAGCTTCAGCAAGAAGCAGCATATGCCCAGCTGGTACGGCATGTCCTAGGAGAACTTGACGCAGGCTCTGTTTACTGCCACGTTCTCCGCGCTGCAACAGTTGGGCAACTCTCGGCATGCAACCAGGGTGTGAGCGCCGCCTGCTTGGATGCGTGGCTGCAACCTGCTTTCTTCACGAGGCTGCTAAATGGGTGGGCAAATAGGTTTGATGTGCCAGGATCCCACCTGACCAGGTGGCATGATCACGACGTGATTTTTTGGGGAGTGGGAAGCAAAAGGATGGGTTTTTCACAATTTGATTGCTCTTCACCAAGCCTATTAAAAACAGGCCCTGCCATGTAGAAAAGCTGGAAGGGAAGAAGTGAGCAGAGGCCAGAGGAAGAACTCTGAGTGGAAGGGTGTCCTATTTGCCATCTTTTGGACCCCCCCCCCCCCCCCCCGGAGACTCATCAAGCACAATGTCTGGTAGCCTGGAGAGTAGATGAAGAGAGCCAAGCTGTGGGCAGCCTCCAATAGGCTCCTTGCCCGCTGCCTCCATCCGCCTGCCCACTAGACCAAGCTTCCTGCCACCACACCTTAGATGTCAGGGCTCCCTGTCGTGGAGGCAAAATGTACACCTCCCCCTGTCTCTGCTATGACTCTGGTATGAGGGTATTTAGCATGCTGCCTAATATTGCTTTTATGAAGATTTTAATGGACTTGCTATGTGTTTGCATGTTTTCTTCCCTGCTGGCAAACTTTTATGAACAAGCAGCTTATAAATTTCCATATAAACAAACAAGCTCCATCTGTGCTGTAAGACTGATATTTTTTAGGTGCAAGTTGAAATGAGAGTAGCAAGGTTGCAGTTGCCCATGTGCCGATGAAAGGGCTGCCTTCTTCTCATCGGTGCTTTCCTGCAGTGACATCTGGAATGATGGAAAGGAAGTCTGGAGGAAGGAAGTCTGGTGAAGTCGTCCTAGATGATCTTGTGGATTCCTCTTCAAGAATGAAAGGCTGAGGAAGAACAAAGAGATTTGCATTCTAAATGATTGTGGGGCAGGGGGAGAAAACGAAATGCCAGCCAATGTTGTTCTTCTTGTTCTGTTTGGCTCTGTGAATTCTTCACCAGGCACTCAAAGACATCATCTCTATAGGTCCCTGTGAGCCTCTCAGGATTCTGTTTCCATGGCGTTCTTTAAGGCTGCACCATCAGCAGACAGGACTGAAATGACTCCCAGCAACCTATTTCAAACAATAACTCTGATTCAGGAGCCCCCGAGCGGGCACCAAGCGAGTTAACAAGTGGCAAAGAATAATAATAATAATAACAGCAATAGTAACAATACTTTGGCTTTCCCAACGGTGTCAGAACTACAAAGGGCTATTTATGAAAAGCACCAGGGCTAATTTTCTCCATATTTAGTAGTTTTAAAATCACCCAGTTTATCCATCAGATGATGGTCCCCCCACGCTTGCTTTACTAACCCCCCCGTCTTTCTTCATTTAAGAGTGTATGGAGAGGGGAGAGATTGAGAATTAGCAGGATCAAAGCAGGCATGAAGGGGATTTTAGCACTTTCAGAGGAGAACATTTTGAGCACCAGAAAGTCTTCCTAGCCCAAACTTTTGAGTGAGGAACAAGGGGCACTTCCAGACTGTTGCTATTTTTAAGCAGCAGTGCTCTGTAAGCAGACAACATCATCTAATCTCTGTGCAAACAAATCAGGAAGAATGCTCAATAAATACATCATCTGAAAGTGCCAGGACAGACGGGGTGGAGAAAGTGAATTTTATCAGAATAGTATGATGTCAATTCAGTCTAGTGTTAAAAAAAAATTCAGATGTGCATGGGCGGGTAGCGTGTGTATGTTAAGGAGCAGGAATCCACTCCGATTAGTAATAGGTTTGCTTCAGTAAACCCATAAAAAACCCATCTTGCCAAAATTGTGTGCGTGGCAAGCTGCAGTTATAAGTAGGAAGTTAAGAAAGGTCTGTACATTATTTAAAGGAAGGGTGAGTTCACACTGACCCAAATCTCAGCGAGGTTGAATTAATCTGGCGAGTGAAGCGGATGGTGTTTCCTCTCATCTAAAACTTTCTCTCAGGTACAAAAGTGCAACACGATGCCATCCAGTGGCTACTCGGATCTATCACAAAAAGCAGTGCCTCGTTCCTCCAGGGTTGCATTAGCGCAAATAATTTGGCACCCAATTTTACCTGAACTGGATATGCACAGTAATTGAAAACAAATCTGGAGCACACTCGATATTTGCCTGGAGAAATGGAAGCGATGTATTTCTCTTCTGTTATTTGAGTTTATATCCAGCATGGGCTAAAAAAGATGAAGTTTTTTGCTGCTGCTATGCTGGGGGTGGGGGTGGGCGTCCGTTTTGGATTTTAATGGATTCCGTTTATTTTTATGATGACGTAGCTTTACCTGCGTGTATGCTCTGAAATAGGTTGTAAGTTGCCTAGAGACCTTTTCAGTGCAAAAAGCAAGTGTGGTTTGTTTTGTTTGTTTTTGTTATTATACAGCACCTCTCATAACGTTTTGTTTCCCCAAATGAATGAATTTGAGACATTTAGGTCTGAAGACTGGGGGGAAATTGCTTATGATAAAGTAGAGCAGTTGGATACCATACCAGAGTGAATGTTTCGAATGATTTCTTTTTTGTAACTGACAGACGGAAAATCAGCGTTCCTTTTTTCTTCCTTCCTTCTTTGTATCTGTTCCTTTATTATACTGTTTCCTTTTTTCCTTATTTTTTTCTTCATTCCACCCCCTTCTTTTTTTCTTTTTCTCTTTGGTGTCCTCTGCTTTGGGTCATTATTGGAGTACAGGGATTAAACACAGGAAGGTGGTGGATGTTTGGTGGAAGGACCCTGAGTGAGAGGCAGGGAAGGGAAGATTTCCCAGTCTGAGAGGCTGGGAGAAGAAAGGAAAGCTCCTAGGTCCCTATTTCCTCTGTGTGACAAGGATTAAGAACTACCTTTCAGAGAGGACTCTACGTTTTCTCTTTCTCTCTCTCTGTTTTTGGTTTTATTTAAATTACTTTCTTTTATCTTATTTTATTATGAAAAAGCTTTAATAAAATTTCACAAAACAAAAACACCCCCCCCAATATTTTGGGGCACTCCCCTTCACTCAGAGTACATATTTAATTATTTCAATTAATATATATATTCCATCCTTCCACGTGAACAAGCGCAGAACGGCAAACACACAACGGAAACATCCAAAGACTGTTAAATACAATTCCAATATAGACGCAGGCCAGGAAAAAGCTTGTTGAAAGAGGGAGGTCTTTAGTCCACACTGAAAGAATGACAGGGATGGCCAGGACCATCTCACCCATTAGGCAAAGTTTGGAGGTGGCCTCAGATGGCAGAGCAACTTGGCTCTTGCCCGCCACTGCCCACCCACTCATTTAAGTGAATCAAGTCATCCCTAGAGCGGAGCATTTTTCCTAAGAAGAAATGCATATGGCACAAAGGTGAGTGAGAGGGTGCATTATAGAAGTATTATAAAATCATGCATGGTGTGAGGAAAATGGACAGAGAAAAATGCTTCTCTCTCATAACATCAGAACTCATAGACACCCAAAGAAACTGAATGCTGTGCAATTCAGGACAGGCAAAAGAAAGTACAGTGCAGAGTTAAATTATGGAATTTGCTCCCTCAAGAAGTAGTGATGACCGCCAACTTGGATGGCTTTGTAAGAGGACCAGGCAAATTCCTGGCAAATAAGGCTATCAGTGGCTACTAGCCACAATGGCCATGTTCTGTCTACACTCTCAGTGGCATTATGCTTCTGAACGCCAGTGGCTGGGAATCACAAGTGCGCAGAATACTGTCAGGCTCAGATGCTGTCTGCAGGCTACTCCCAGAAAACGGCTTGGCCACTGAGAGATCAGCAGGGCAGCGGCTGAAGAAGGAGCCAAAAGGGGTTTCTTGTGTGTGTGATTCTTGTGGCTGATTAGCTGCTTTCCCTGGTCAAAGGTCAGAGGGGGCAGGGTTTCAGTTTGAACCATCTTTTAGATTTAGGGGAGCTAGTCTCAAGCCCAACGACACATTCTCAAGATGGAGGGGGAGGGAACAGCTGCAGTCGCCTGCGGTTCCTGCGCAATGTTTGCCATCTTGCCAAAGGTTGCAGGCAGCTTTACGTGCAGCAATTGCATGTTGATTGCCCTCCTAAAAGACAAAGTCCAGCAACTGGAGGAACGTGTAGCTACGCTCCAAAGAATTAGAGAGCTGGAGCTCTTCTTGGAAGCAACAGAGCACACCGTCTCCACCAAGGAGGAGACAGGGGACTCCCCTGAGAAGGAGGCTAGTTCACCAACACAGGAGCCCGATATGTGGAGAAACGTGACTCAAAGAAGTAGGAGGCCCAGGGTTTGCTCTGATTGTCTAGAAATACACAATCGCTTTGAGGTCCTCTCCCCTAGCATGGAAGACGAAGAGCAGACTCCATTTGAGGATCTCTCCCTCATTACAGTCGATCACGTATATGAAGATGAGCAGCAAAGTCAGTCCTCAGTGAATGTGCAGGCGACCTTGGAACGGACCGCCCACGGAAGAACCCTGACCAAACCTAAGAGAAGGCGTGTAGTGGTGATAGGGGATTCCTTACTGAGGGGAACTGAAGCAGTGATCTGTGGGCCTGACAAGATGTCTCGGGAAGTGTGCTGTCTCCCCGGGGCTAAGATCCAAGATGTAACTGAACGACTGCAAGGAATCATAAAACCCACTGACAAATACCCCTTCCTCTTGGTTCATGTGGGAACCAATGACACTGCAAGCAATAGCCTCCAGAAGATCAAAAGAGACTACGAGGCTCTGGGCAGGAAATTGAAGCAATTAAATGCACAAATCGTCATCTCATCTGTCCTCCCAGTTGAACGACGTGGCCTAGGGAGAGAGAGGAAAATAGTGGAAGTAAACAGCTGGCTTCGCAAATGGTGTAAACAGGAACGGTTTGGATTCTTAGATCACGGACTGCAGTTTCTTGAGGATGGACTTCTGGCAAGCGATGGGCTGCACCTCACAACGGTTGGGAGGAATGTTTTTGCCAAAAAACTAAGAAACCTCATCAGGAGGGCTTTAAACTGACTAATGCGGGGGAGGGAGACAGTGCTCCTGAAGGTAGGAGTCTATTAATTGATGAAGATGATCATCCAAATGTCATAGACCAAATGGAGCAAACAGCAAGCAGACCTAGTGGTGGGAGGAAAAAATCCTTAAATAAGAGACAAGGGGGAATGACTAATGGACTTCAATGTCTGTACACTAATGCACAAAGCATGGGAAATAAACAAGATGAGCTTGAGCTCTTGGTACAGCAAACTAAATATGACATAATAGGCATCACTGAAACCTGGTGGGATAAGTCCCACGATTGGAATGTAAAAATGGAGGGATACAATCTATTTCAGAGAAACAGACCAGACAAGAAAGGAGGAGGAGTGGCGTTATATGTCAGGGATGTGTATACCTGTGAAGAGATCCAAGATTTAGAACCTCAAAGCCAAAGTGAGAGCATTTGGGTCAAAATTAAGGGAGAGAAGAATAATAGTGACCTCATTGTGGGAGTTTACTATAGATCCCCAAGCCAAACGGAGGACATAGATGATGCCTTCCTGGAACAGATGGCCAAGCATGCAAAAGGAAGGGAGATAGTAGTAATGGGGGACTTCAATTACCCAGATATTTGTTGGATGTCAAACTCAGCCAAGAGCATAAGGTCAAACAAATTCCTCACTGGCCTTGCAGACAACTTCATTGTCCAGAAAGTGGGAGAAGCAACAAGAGGAACAGCCATTTTAGATCTGGTCCTAACCAATGTCGATGACCTGGTTAATGGGGTAGAAGTGGAAGGATCATTAGGCGCAAGTGATCATGCTCTTCTGAAGTTTACTATACAACGGAAAGGAGCAGCCAAGCATACTAGGACTCAATTTCTTGACTTTAAGAAAGCCGACTTCATAAAACTTAGGGAAGTGCTGGGTGAGATCCCATGGACAGTAATACTAAAAGGAAAGGGAGTTCATGATGGCTGGGAGTTTGTTAAGAGGGAGATAGTAAAAGCACAACTTCAGGCAATACCAATGAGACGGAAACATGGAAGGTGCCTAAAGAAGCCAGGGTGGCTATCTAAAGAACTTTTAACTGAGTTAAGATTAAAAAAGGATGTGTACAAAAAATGGAAAAGGGGGGAAACCACCAAAGAGGAATTCAAACAAATAGCCAGCACGTGTAGACACAAAGTCAGAAAAGCTAAAGCACAGAATGAACTCAGGCTTGCTAGAGAGGTTAAAAGCAACAAAAAAGGCTTCTATGGGTATGTTCGTAGCAAAAGGAAGAACAAAGAAACAGTGGGGTCACTCAGAGGAGAAGATGGTGAAATGCAAACAGGGGACACAGAAAGGGCTGAACTCCTCAATGCCTTCTTTGCCTCAGTCTTCTCCGATAAAGAAAACAATGCCCGACCTGAAGAATTTGGAGGAAATGATTCAGCAGAGGAAACACAGCCCAGAATAACTAAGGAGATAGTACAAGAATACTTGGCTAGTTTAGATGTATTCAAGTCTCCAGGGCCAGATGAACTGCATCCAAGAGTATTAAAAGAACTGGCAGATGTGATCTCAGAACCACTGGCAATCATCTTTGAGAATTCCTGGAGAACAGGCGAAGTCCCGGCAGACTGGAGGAGGGCAAATGTTGTCCCTATTTTCAAAAAGGGGAAAAGAGAGGACCCAAATAATTACCGCCCAGTCAGTCTAACATCAATACCAGGGAAGATTCTGGAGCAGATCATTAAGCAAACAATCTGTGAGCACCTAGAAAGGAATGCTGTGATCACCAATAGTCAGCATGGATTTCTGAAAAATAAGTCATGTCAGACGAACCTGATCTCATTTTTTGACAGAATTACAAGCCTGGTAGATGAAGGGAACGCAGTGGATGTAGTCTACCTTGATTTCAGCAAGGCATTTGACAAGGTGCCCCATGATATTCTTGTAAAGAAGCTGGTAAAATGCGGTCTTGACTATGCTACCACTCAGTGGATTTGTAACTGGCTGACTGACCGGACCCAAAGGGTGCTCATCAATGGTTCCACTTCATCCTGGAGAAGAGTGACTAGTGGGGTGCCACAGGGTTCTGTCTTGGGCCCGGTCTTATTCAACATCTTTATCAACGACTTGGATGATGGACTCAAGGGCATCCTGATCAAATTTGCAGATGACACCAAACTGGGAGGGGTGGCTAACACCCCAGAAGACAGGATCACACTTCAAAACGACCTTGACAGATTAGAGAACTGGGCTAAAACAAACAAGATGAATTTTAACAGGGAGAAATGTAAAGTATTGCACTTGGGCAAAAAAAATGAGAGGCACAAATACAAGATGGGTGACACCTGGCTTGAGAGCAGTACATGTGAAAAGGATCTAGGAGTCTTGGTTGACCACAAACTTAACATGAGCCAACAGTGTGACGCGGCAGCTAAAAAAGCCAATGCAATTCTGGGCTGCATCAATAGGAGTATAGCATCTAGATCAAGGGAAGTTATAGTGCCACTGTATTCTGCTCTGGTCAGACCTCACCTGGAGTACTGTGTCCAGTTCTGGGCACCACAGTTCAAGAAGGACACTGACAAACTAGAACGTGTACAGAGGAGGGCAACCAAAATGGTCAAAGGCCTGGAAACAATGCCTTATGAGGATCGGCTAAGGGAGCTGGGCATGTTTAGCCTGGAGAAGAGGAGGTTAAGGGGTGATATGATAGCCATGTTCAAATATATAAAAGGATGTCACATAGAGGAGGGAGAAAGGTTGTTTTCTGCTGCTCCAGAGAAGCGGACACGGAGCAATGGATACAAACTACAAGAAAGAAGATTCCACCTAAACATTAGGAAGAACTTCCTGACAGTAAGAGCTGTTTGACAGTGGAATTTGCTGCCAAGGAGTGTGGTGGAGTCTCCTTCTTTGGAGGTCTTTAAGCAGAGGCTTGACAACCATATGTCAGGAGTGCTCTGATGGTGTTTCCTGCTTGGCAGGGGGTTGGACTCGATGACCCTTGTGGTCTCTTCCAACTCTATGATTCTATGATTCTAGGATGTTGGACTAGAAGGAATGTCCAACAGGTAGATCATGATCTACTGGTAGATCACCCGGGTGTTCCAGGTAGATCACGGGATGACAGGAAGTGATCACTCTCCCTGCAAGAGTGGAAAAACTGATGCCTCCCCCCCCCTGAAAAGCTCAACAACTTTGGGCAGTTAGTCGCCATCTTGGGTTGATCACTGCCAGTTTTTTTTATAGTGGGAGTAGATCGCAGTCTCTTGGGAGTTGGGCTTGCTTGGACTAGATGAGTCATGGACTTGACCCAGAAAGTGCTTTCTCTTTTTTTACCTGCTTATATATGACTGGATTGATGAAGCTGATTTTATGGGAGGACAAATAATCTCGATGTGAGAAATGCACTGTAAATGACAGCAAGTCGCCCTTCCTCCCCTCTGAAGCCCGTTCCTGTGGTTCCTCCCTGCTGATTTTCAGCCCTGCCTTATTTCTCATTTGAATTTGTCCCTTGATTCGTGCTATCAGCAGCTTTCCGCTCCTGCTTGAAGGGCCCTTTAGCGAAGGTACTTATACCCCATAATCAAGTCACCTCTTATCCTTCTTTCTGATAAGCTAAGCAGCTTGACTTCCTCGAGTCTCTTGCCAGGAGGCTTGTTTCCAACTGCAGGGGGAAAAAAATGATTCTTGCAGTTTTTCCTTTCCTGGCATCCTTTCCCATTTATGAATGGGCTTCTCTGGGTGCCAGGAATGTGCTTATTTGTGCATCTACATTTCTGCCAGTCATATAAATGTGCCCCCAGATTAATTGGGGGTTCATCTGAATGATCTCTTTATTATGGGTGTGTCACCAGGTCCTTCAGCATCAAAACCACTGAGCCTCTTGGGCTTGCTGATCAGAAGGTCAGCAGTTTGAATCCCTGTGATGGGATGAACTCCCATTGCTTTGTCCCAGCTCCTGCCAACCTAGCAGTTCAAAAGCACACACAGTGTGAGTAGATAAATAGGTACCACTGCGGTGGGAAGATAAATGACGTTTCTGTGTGCTCTAGTTTCCGTCATGGTGTTTTGTTGCGCCAGAAGTGGTTTCATCCTGCTGGCCACATGACCCAGAAAGCTGCCTGTGGACAAACGCTGGCTTCCTCGGTCTGAAAGTGAGATGAGTACCACAACCCCATAGTCGCCTTTGACTGGACTTAACTGTCCAGGGGTCCTTTACCTTTACCTTTTTACCTCAACATCAAAAGAGGTAAAACAGGGTTTAGTGAGCAGGAAGAGTCTGTGGCAGAGAGCAGTTCAGAATCAGAGTCAGGAACAGAGGTTGGAGAGGGGGGGCAAGAGGCAGACATCAGGCAGGGTGGTGAAGAAGCCGAGGTGTCTCCCCCTCCTTCTGTGCCCCATTCCTCCCCCCCCCATGGTTTACCAGAACCAGAAGAGGTTTGAAGAGGGAGGAACAAAGACAGGCACATGGCAGAGTCTCAGATTGCTTGGGAAGGACCAGGGGAAGGCGGAGACTTAGGCATGTGTGGGAAGGATGGGATCTTCAGTCCTCACAACTGCCTCATAGGAGCAAGATCTACTGGGATGAGTTGCTGTGCTCACTAGGCCTGGCCTCCTGAGCAGACCTTGCTTCCTTGAATAAAGAGTCAACTTCACTGATGCTGTGTGAATTATTGCTGACCTGTTCCTGACAAGACGGCCACAGCTTCCTCACCTTGTTTGTTAGCATCTCACAGTAATGGAAACAACATGCCCCTCACCTGGGCTGCCAGCAGCCCAAGAGCTCAGCCTCCAGCCCAAGATGCAAAGTTTCAGATCTGTTTACTAGCTTACCCTGTTCTGCAAATGCTGATCAGCCACCACAATGCCCGGTGGGTGCCCCAGACAACTGGCGGCTTGTTAAACATCCCCCCCAGCTTACAGGCCCACAGCTCACTGACAAGAACCACACTCGTGTTCAATCGCAGCTTAATCACAGCCAAACTAGATTAACAGCTCATACTAATTATCAACTTCTAACAGGTTGCTGAGGTTTGGAGGCAAAAAACATCCTCTGTTTCTAGATGAAAAAAAGGGGGGGGGGGAGATGCAAAAGCAACCACGAAGGCAGCCTCAATTAGGTCCTTTAGAACAAAACACTCCCAAATTTACCAGCGTCCTCTTTGTGGCGACGATGGTCTTTTAAAGTACAATTGTACAAGGATATATTTGTTTGTTTCCATTTTCCTATCTGCTGCGTTGCCCACAAGGGCCTAATTAGCTAGTTACAGATGCTCGGATCAGTATTATATTCTTGTCTATCTTTTGGTGTGTTCTTTAAAAAAAGGAAAAGGGGGAAAAAGCAGCGTAACTTGTAGCACAGATTGTTGGCCCGGAGGCATCCAAAGATCAACAATGAGCTTTCTGTGAAACCAGCCCTCCTGTGAAAAACCATTTCCCCCCTCCCCAGAATTCCTAATGAAGAAACAGATGGGGCAGGGATGTGGGGATGAGGAAGACACAATCCATCATGGCACACTCAGAATGAGTCAATGGTGGAAAGAGTACAGTGGTACCTCGGGTTACATACGCTTCAGGTTACAGACTCCGCTAACCCAGAAATAGTGCTTCAGGTTAAGAACTTTGCTTCAAGATAAGAACAGAAATCGTGCTCTGGCGGCGCTGCAGCAACAGGAGGCCCCATTAGTTAAAGTGATGCTTCAGGTTAAGAACAGTTTCAGGTTAGGAACGGACCTCCGGAACGAATTAAGTACTTAACCTGAGGTACCACTGTATATTGAAGAAGGGCTCGCCTTTCAATAATAGGAACAACAGCAGCAGCAACAAACAAAAACAGCAACAACCTGACATTGAATATAATGTTAGTGCTCATGTAAGTGTTTAAAAACCTAAATGACTCAGACCCCAAATACCCCAAAAGACCTTTCCCTGTAGAAGCCACGATGGATTTTGTAATTCCGGGACTGTCCCTGGAATATAGGGACAGTTGGAGAGGGTACGGAAAGGGCTTTTTTCCAACCACAACTTGCCAGAACCCAGTTCCAGCACCTCTCAGGTGGGTGCCATTATAAGTCAACAAGGGTCACGGTGAGTTCCGGCATCTCTTTTTCTTGAAAAGTAGCACTGGGTACAGATATGGAGAGGCCAAGCACCTGAGCTTGGCATGTAGAGGGTCCCCAGGTCCAATGGCTAGCATTTCCGGTTAAGGAAAGGGACCAGGCAATGTGAAATGCTGTTTACCTGAGACTCTGGAGAGCTGCTTCCAGGCAGAGTCAATATTGCTTAGCTGGATGGGCAAATAATCTGGCCTGATACACAGCCGTTTCATATGTTCTTAGAATCACATTGACTAAAACGTGGTGGCTCAGCCCAGCATTTCAGGCTGGAAAGAAAGAAAGAAAGAAAGACCAAAAAGACCAAAAAGGTGGGAGGGGAGGCAAGAAAAGAGAGGGGCAGACAAAAAGCACCATGATTTCCAAAGGGCTAATGTTTAGATGGCCTATGTCTATCAGTCCAATATCATTTAATAGGGGGGCTGTTAGGATCAGCTTCTAATGCACATGGTGCTAAGAGCAATAATTGGCACCTGGATAATAGCTGTTTCTTCTCAGCTTCAATCAGAAAATTAACTATTTGATGGAAGAGTAACGAGAGCAGAGGAAATGCCATGGCGGCTATATTGTCTCTAATGCGTTGTATAATATTATGAGGCCTCCCGCCTTTCCTCCAGTTCCAGTTATTGTTTCGGCCAAGCTCTCGCACGCCTCAGAAAACAGAGTGCGGCATTGGGCTCTGCAGCTAAAAGCCAGCTTGATCCTCAGTGGCTGCGCTCCCCATGACCAGAGGGAGGAGAAGGCATGCTCCCACCCCCTGTTGTCCATTAATTAGGGATGGGGGAGAAATTCCGTTCCATTTGCATTTAAAGGCAAACTCACCTAATTCACACTTTTCACAACAGCGTGCAAACCGAAACACAACCATCCTTTGAAATGAGCACTTTTCTGGATTTTGCAAGGCACTGCTCCAGCCAAGTAACGTGTAGACCATTGCAAATACTGGAGCAAGGTGTGCATTAAAATGCCAGGCAAAGGGGAACTATTTTAGGAAACACGGCTTTGCAAAATAATAATAATGTGTACGTTAGGCAAAACTTCATACAAAGTTGTGCATCTTGGGAGAAATTTGCACTGCAATGCTGATGCATTTTCATGAGGACTTTTAAATTTAAAAAACCCTGCAAACTGATATAGAAATGTGGAGAACTGAAGACTGGGAAAAAAGAGAAACAAAGAGAAACTGAAATTGGCAGATTTGCCCATCTCTAGCCCGCACGCATTATCCACCCTTAGCATTAAGGAGGTGAACCCTACAGTGCACAGGTGTAACAGGTGTAACCTTCTGTTCAGTAAGGTCATGACACAGGTGTGGGAGGAATCAGACCTGCATAGGGGCTTGGAATGAGTCCCCAGACTCATTTTAGGTGGCACTGTGGTCGAAACCACAGAGCCTAGGACTTGCCGATCAGGAGGCCAGCGGTTTGAATCCCTGCAACGGGGTGAGCTCCCGTTGCTCTGTCCCAGCTCCTGCCAACCTAGCAGTTTGAAAACATTCCAGTTCAAGTAGATAAATAGGTACCGCTGCAGTGGGAAGGTAAACGGCATTTCCGTGCGCTCTGGCACTCGTCCCAATGTCCCGTGTGCCAGTAGTGGTTCAGTCATGCTGGCCACACGACCTGGAAAGCTGTCTGTGGACAAATGCTGACTCCCTTGGCATCTCCTGAAAGTGGAGATGAGTGCCGCACCCATAGTCAAATTTGACTGGACTTTACCTTTTTACCTTAAAAAAACACACACCAGGTAATGTTTACACTAATACATATACTAAAGTGTTCATTAAAATATTGCCCAGGGGTAAACTGTTGACGGGCTCTATTTCTCAATTTGTATGGTTCTTGATCTTTGAACCAGACTTGGCTGTGACACAGGGCAGGCCCTACCATTAGACAGAGTAAGACAGCTGCCTCAAGTGTTTGACTCTAGGGGATGCATCAGAGCTTCCCCGCATCCCCCAAGCTAGCCTAAGCTAGTGGAGGATGTTGCCCATCCCCATTGTTGAAGTAAGATCCAATTGCCAGTCCAGTCAAATTTCTGAACATGAAATGAGGACACCTTCTTAGCCTTCCCTTCAGCCCTCCTCCCTCCACATACCTTTCCCCTTTCATGTCGTGTCTGTTAGTTTGCAACCCTGAGGGTTCTAAATGGAGTTTTATCATTTTATGTTTGTGAGCTGCCTAGAGAGCATCTAAAATTATTGGACAACAATACATTCAGTTGATAATGATGATAGTAATAATAATAATAATAAGAAGAAGAACTATCGTTCTTAAAATGCATCTGTAGTCCATTCTGGGAACCTTTTTGGCAGAAGAGGAGGGTAAAAACACTTTAAATAAATGAGAAATAATATTTAACCCAGGCTGATGTCTTTTATTTCTTCTAGAGGTCTTTGCAGACCAGAGGGAAATGAACTCCTGTTCAGCTGAACGCTCAAATAGGCAGGTGCGGGATTTGGTACTGCACATTTTCTTCTGCTTCCCACATGCCTCTGGTCTCCCTCTAAAACGTTCAGAACAAGACCCTTGCGGATGCTGTATCATCTCTCACTGATTGCAATGTGGAGAAAATGGCTTTCGACAAAGACCATCCATGAGCCGTTTATTCTATTACTTGTGAGATTGTGGACTCTGTATCTGCTTTGGGGGGAGTGGGGTGGGGTGAGAAGACCTTTAGCAGTGATGTAGTGCACATATCTTGCTTCTCCATAGATACCAGTCTCACAAAACAATTGTTCCCAGTTAAACAATGAAATCTGGCACTGCGCTGCAACCAGGGCAGAAATCTGTCAGGTAAATAGAAATAACCACCTTGTAAACCTCCCCAAACAGCTCTGCTTTTATACTTTAATTGAGGAACAGAACATTTTAGGTTTCTTTTATAGGGTGGTGCTTGCTGAATGGCAGATGTCGACAGTGAAGTGTAACAGTATGCACCCTTTCATAAAAAAGAGTCACTTCATCGCTTTGGAAAGACTTACACTTACAGACCTGGATGAATAGCAGCAGGGTGTGGACGCAGAGCTCGTTCTTGCACTTCTGTGGAAAACGGGGAAACAAGTGGGAATCATCTGCCAGAAGAGAGATGAGGGGATTAAAGCATGTATAGAATCCTAGAATTGTAGAGTTGGAAGGGCCCCAAAGGGTCATCTAATCTAACCCCCTGCAATGTAGGAATCACAGCTAAATAATCCCTGACAGATGGCCATCCCTGTAGGGATGATGGCGGGGTAGAGGGTGGGGTCCGGAGGGAGCACACTCCCCACCCACAGGCAGCAACAGTCTGTCTGCACACATGACCTTGGGGTGCGGGGCACCCCCCCCCCACAGACAAGTCACAGCTGTCTGAATATCGTACCCTCTGTCTAACCCTTTGCGGTCTCAGTAGTCTGCAGTGCCCTATCTGTAACCTTTGTCTCTGAGACCTTTTGTCTCCTTCGTCATACACTATGCAAGGGGAAAATGATGTGGTGGAAACAGGTGCCAAAATAACTTTGTACCACCCCTCGATCTCGGGACTGGAAGATGTGTAAAGGTCACAGCCCAAAATGTATCTGCCTGGTTTGCATATTTGTGTCAATAAAAGGAGGCTCCACAGGGCTGGCAGGCAGCTTGCATGCAGCCCACCTGTGCGTAGCTCACCTGCATTATCAACTCCTGCCTTATGTCCATCACTTCATATCCCACCTCTGCTTAGAAGCCTTCAATGAAGGAGAGTCCACCACCTTCTCAGGTGGTCTGTTCCATTGCTGAACAGCTTTTACCTTCATAAAGTTCTTCCTAATATTGCATTGGAATCGTCATTCTTGTCATTTGAGTTCTCCCCTCTTGTGTAGCAGAAAACAAGCTTGCTCCCTCTCCCATGTGACAGCGGTTCAGTTATTTGAAGATGGCTATCATATCACCTCTCAGTTTTCTCTTCTCCAGGTTCAACATAGCCAACTTCTTGAAATGTTCCTCATAAGGCTTGGTTTCCAGACCCTTGATCATTTTGGTTGCCCTCCTTTGCACACGTTCCAGCTCAATAGCCTTCTTAAACCATGGTACCCAGAACAGTACTATGGGGTTGGGAGGGTCTGACCAAGACAGAATAGACTAGAACTAATAATTCCCTTGATCTGGACACTATATTTCTGTAGATGCAGCCTAGAATAGCATTAGCTATTTTTCCTGTTGCATCACACTGTTGACTCATGCTAAGCTTGTGGTCTACTAAGATCCTTCTCATGTGTAATGCAGTCAAGCCAGGTGTCCCCCATCCTATATTTGTGCATCTGGTTATCCCTCAGTTTGTAGGGATACACTTTCCTACACTTCTACCTAAGTGTAGAACCTTACATTTGTCCCTGTGGAAATTCATTCTATTACTTTTGGCCAGGCTATCTACTCTATTAAGATAATCTTGAATCCTGATTCTATCTTCTGTGATATTTGCTAATGCTTCCAAGTTCGATGTAATCTGCAAATTTGATGAGCATCCCCTCTATTCCTTTGCATTGAAATGAAATGAAATGGGGTAGAATAATATAATGACCACATAGTTAATCATTGCCACAGCAGACAGAAAGACAAATGATATAGCTTTTGGTGGAGGGTGAACTGCAGTGGAATGGAAACAGTTCTGTCATGGAATGGAAAACGATGCCTCTATACATCCCTAATTTTTGGATCTGCACTCCTATGTTGTTGTTCAAGGTACTAATAAAAGTGATTGTACAACATCTGAATATTCCTAATTATGGATTCCCTCCCCGCATTCTGCTTCCCAGCTGATATCAGTATTCAATAGAGATTCTCACTGATTTTTTCTCTGCCAGAGGCAATGGAATACATTATCTGGGAGCGAAGCGCGGAGTACTCATGGCTGCAGAAGCTCTATGGCAATTTGGATTCCACGCTAGTGATAGGGTGTGAGCTTTCTTCAAAAGTCATTTTCACTGATGCTGACACATGAAATGTCCCTTGGCAACCTGTCTATCAAACAGCAACGCGTTGTGCAGAGAAATTAGATTACTCATGCTACAACTAAGAGGTGGGGGCATGGAAAGGAGTGGAGAATTAACAGCAACAAAAACGGGGTGTGGACACATTTGCAAGCATTTGGGAAGGAAGTTGCACTCGAAGTCATGGGCAGCTACCCAGCAGCAGAACCATTACGCACAAATGGCAAGAGTCATTCAGATCGCAGAGGAGCTGACTGCTTCAAACGCCATGCTGCAGACTGGATCAACTTTTTTAAAAAATAAAAGAGACCACATACAGATGCCCATTTCATTGTGCATTCATTATGATTATTATTTTTTTGCTCATGATGGTATTGGGGGTTGGCATCCTGCTTCATCTCTAAGTGGCCTATTTCACATAGCTTCCTGGTGAGATTCTGCATCTTTTCCTGCCTCGTGTTCTGTTGCTTTGCTTCTTTGTTGTCCTGCTTTTGTTCTGTACTGCAAGAGTTACTCCCCAGATGAAAATACAGTGGTACCTCGGGTTACATACGCTTCAGGTTACATACGCTTCAGGTTACAGACTCCGCTAACCCAGAAATAGTACCTCGGGTTAAGAACTTTGCTTCAGGATGAGAACAAAAATCGTGCTTCAGCGGTGCGGCGGCAGCAGGAGGCCCCATTAGCTAAAGTGGTGCTTCAGGTTAAGAACAGTTTGAGGTTTAGAACGGACCTCCGGAATGAATTAAGTACTTAATCCGAGGTACCACTGTAATGTGGTAACATCAGAGAACCATCACAGAACAACTTATAAGGCAGAATGGTGTGTAGATGGTCCGGTATAAATCCTCTACTAATGCACTATTGTTGCCTCAGTTTAATGTGGCAGGATAAACTCGCGAACAAATGCAAGCAGAAGTCTAGAGGGACCCCAGGATTCTATTAACCCTGCTATGCATGTTCATTCTGATAGATCCTGCACACTTCATTCATACAACCATGCCATGCAGAGAGTCCCTGGTTGAAACCATGGTATCTCCAGGTAGGACTGGAGAGCCAGTTCCAGTTGTTTGCAGGCCTTTCAGTACAGGTTTCCTGCTATATAGTGGTGGAATGGTCATGAGGGGCCTCTGGCCAATCAGAAAGCTCAGCCAGGGGGGTTGAGTTGTCACAAGGAGGTCTGAGCATGCTCAGTGGCCTCCAGGTCCCATGGAAAGTTGAGTGTCAACTGGAAATGGGGGAAAATAATGAATGAGGCTGCTTTATCTTCTTGCAGCTTATAATAGCTGAGAGGAGGACATAGCCAGCTGGCTGGAACCTGGAACAGGAGAACTCCTTTAGGGGTTTGAGGTACACACTGCAACATTTTGCTACAGGTCCCACTTGTCACATGTATTCTCCAAATGCAAGTTTGAAATAGACTACAAAACCCATGTAGCAGTGTGAATGTGGACAGGGCAAATAATTATGTGGTTCAGAGTTCAATATAAGTATTTATATAATTTGGAGTCTTGTGTTTATGGTGGAATTTCCATATATTTTAGCAATTTGCTAAAAGACACACATGCAACAATTACCCATGTGGTGTGCAGAATATTTGCACAACTTAAGTAATACATAACTCATGGTACAGTATGGCCTCAAGCAGCAACTCCTTGTGTCTGTATGCAATCAGCATGTAAGACAAACAGTTTCCAGAGGATTATTTCACCATAGGCTTAAAGTCTTCTCTATATTACTCTAGTTTTCACGCATATGCTGCTGACGTAAGCCTACTCTCTGCAAATTTGTTTCTGACTATTTTTGTCTTCTTTTTTTTAATGGCAGTGAAGCAAATGCTTTTTATAAAAAAAAACCATGTTCAATCAAAGTAATGCAACTCAGCACAAAAGATCCACAATTCCTTGCGTTTCTATGGTTTTATAAGCCTATGAGAGATTTAAAGCGGTTTCGGAGAAACTCAATGAGCCCAACTTTTGTGTGATGATGTGTGGCTCCCTTTCATGGAGAATCAGTTCCTTTGCCTTAACAGTGCAGAGTGGTAAAGCATAGCTTTACGAAAGGTAAGGAAAGCTAATTCACATCTTAGCAAAATCTCGTAAATCAAAATGTAATCCAGCACTGTGAAAGTTTCTAGTGGGTGGAGGGGGGCCAGGAATCCCTCTGTGAGAAAAATATCTGTGCACATTTTGAGGTTAGAGCATCAGTATCACCAATAAAGGGGTAGCTTAAGACAGACAAGACTTGGGGGGTTGTTTTTATATTCAAGTTATTGTTGGAGTCTTTTCTTGATGGTGTTTTGGGGTGCTAATTTAGACATTGAACTTTTCAATACATTCACCAGTAAAATTCATATTTTATATGTGCTTTTTTGTTTTGTTTTGGCGGGGTGTGTGTAAAAAATGAGGTGCCTGTACTCGTATCCTGATCAAAGTGTCCTGGGTACCAGCAAAAACAGAAATGATGGTACTCCATACCAGTTAAGGCTATTGCAAAAACGACTGCTTTTCTGTAAAATGCATTTTTGTGTGTGCACATCTTGAAAAACAGAATATGCATTGCAAAATCCATAGAAGGGCATCACCCAGCTGGGATTTGTATCCCAACCTGCCAGTTCAGGAGCATTGGATTGGGTTATTATTCTGCAGAAATGTCTTTCACATCTCTAATTAAGATGTGTAATTTCTAATTATGCTATGTGTGGCAAAGCTGGATGTATGCACTGCTGCCATGCTATGTCAGAATGTTGCCTGCAGTCTTTTACCTCAGTGCATGCTGTGGAAGGAGTAGGAGACACACACAGGCCCTGTCTTCTGCATGTGCTTACACTTCACGCATACAATAAATACAATAAAATGCTTGCACAGGGAACTATGCATAGAGTGTATGCCATGTGATCTGTAAGGTAAAGGTAAAGGGACCCCTGACCATTAGGTCCAGTCGTGGACGACTCTGGGGTTGCGGCGCTCATCTCGCTTTACTGACCAAGGGAGCCGGCATTTGTCCGAATACAGCTTCCGCGTCATGTGGCCAGCATGACTAAGCCGCTTCTGGTGAACCAGAGCAGCGCACGGAAACGCCGTTTACCTTCCTGCCAGAGCGGTACCTATTTATCTACTTGCACTTTGACGTGCTTTTGAACTGCTAGGTTGGCAGGAGCAGGGACCGAGCAATGGGAGCTCACCCCGTTGCGGGGATTTGAACCGCTGACCTTCTGATCGGCAAGTCCTAGGCTCTGTGGTTTAACCCACAGTGCCACCCGCGTCTCTATGTGTCCTGTATTTGGCCCAAAAATACAGATATTGCAAATCGTATCTACACACACACTGGTTCCCTGTGCGAACTTGCTACAGTAAGCCTCATTGTACTCCATGGGGCTTATTTCTGAGCAGACATCCACAAAATTCACTTCTTCAACTAGTCAGCATCTCCCAGTGAAATCACTTGGCAACCTTTAAGCTAGACTGCTGGGGACAGCAAGAGGGCAAGCCACTGGGAGGCATTATCAGGGAAGGGCTGTAGTTCAGTGGTAGAACATCTACAACATCCCAGGTTCCTTCTCCAGGTAGGGCTGGAGAAAATTCCCTGGCTGAAAGCCTGGGGAGCTGTTACCAGTCATTGTAGACAATATTGAGCTATATGGATCAATGGCCTGGCATGTTCCTAATGGTCTTGATATTGTTATATTGAACTTGCAATTGTTATGTTTTAAAGTATGTCTTTGTTGTTTTACACTGTAGCCCACATTGAGTTTATTTTAATAGAAAAGCGAGGTATAAGTTTTACATCTCTTCTAGCCATTGCATGCCAGCAACCATTATTACTGAATGCCAGCTTTCAAATCCTGTCAAATCTGAGACAGCATCACATGTTGGCTGTCAAATATCATATTGAAAGACTACCTGGGACGCAGGTGGCGCTGTGGGTTAAACGACAGAGCTTAGAGGTTGCCGATCAGAAGGTCGGTGGTTCGAATCCCCGCGACGGGGTGAGCTCCTGTTGCTTGGTCCCTGCTCCTGCCAACCTAGCAGTTCGAAAGCACATCAAAGTGCAAGTAGATAAATAGGTACTGCTCCAGTGGGAAGATAAACGGCATTTCCATGAGCTGCTCTGGCTCACCAGAAGTGTTTTAGTCATGCTGGCCACATGACCCGGAAGCTATACGCCAGCTCCCTCGGCCAATAAAGCGAGATGAGCGCCGCAACCCCAGAGTTGGCCACGACTGGACCTAATGGTCAGGGTCCCTTTACCTTTACCTGGCTTAATGGGAGCAAATTTGCTTCAGCCCTACTTGGAAACGGGCTTCCTTTATTGCCTGTTGGACTTACTGCCATGAAGCTATGCCTAAGTCAGCAGAACCAACCCTTCCAATGAGTTAAACTTAGGGATGGGTGAAACCGTCAATTTTGGTTTCTCTCCCTATCTCATTGTAAAAAGAAACAAACCCCTACAACATCTGCCACCATTTTAGTGCACATTCCTTCTTCTTTTTAATTGGGTTTTATAAACAAGATTAATAATGTGCAATTTTTTGCTAGCAATTTCCCCTAATACAATGTATTTTGCTACGCTATTTTCACTTATAAAAATGCACACCTTTCCCTAATAGACACATTATTGTATTCATTTATTTGCTTGAATTGTATCTCAGAGTCAGGAGAAGTGTGAATTTTGATGGATAGATGTGTTTCAGTTCCCATGTATTGCTTTTGGGATTAGGTAAGGTCACAGTAAAAAGGTGAGCCAAACCAAAATTCTTCCCCATTCCAAGTTAAACTATTGTGAATGGTAAATGCTTCCATAAATGTTAGTAAGCAGCAGTCAGATTTGCCATGCCTTAGCATTGACCTAGGCACTGTAGATTTTTGATAAGGAGATAGTTTTGAGAAAGCACTGCAGCTATGAGTGTTGGGTGGTGGTGCTTTTCAAGACACCGTCTTGCTGAGTTGGCAAGAATGAATTCAATAACCTGGCCAAAGTGCCGAAAATATTTTAAAAGCTCTTTAAGTATTACATTTCCTAAAGCCACCTGTCCCCTCAAACACATTTAATCAGTCACAGATGGGAGAGACCAACCTGCTAACCTTTTGGCTTTGAGAGAAAATATTTCACTTTGTAAACCCATTCCTAGGTATTTCCTTAATTCTTCCTAAACGAAGCTTTCATCCCCTATTTTCCACTTAAACTTAATGAGTTAACTGGACTCTGAAACTCTGCCATGCTGACCTTGGAGGTCTGTTTAGCCTGCTTTCCACCTG
Source organism: Podarcis tiliguerta (assembly GCF_965153285.1). Lineage (NCBI taxonomy): Eukaryota > Metazoa > Chordata > Lepidosauria > Squamata > Lacertidae > Podarcis > Podarcis tiliguerta. Next base: position 22,660,610 of record NC_139547.1, read on the forward strand.
CTCCTTTAGAAGTTAGGCCATTAAAAAAAACAGAAAGAAAGGAAAAGAAATTCAAAAGAATGAAGCGATCTCCCCCAACCCTGTGTGATTTCCCCCCCTCTGAGGTGTGTAGAAGCTAAATTACAACAAGCTTTGAGGCACATGTTTGAAAGCAAGAGGAATGTGAGCTTTAAAAGTATTTGCTGCAGAGTTCCAGATAGAGCAAAAATCAGCCTGCAGCTCTGAGCTATCTAATTTGTACAGTGATACCTCTGGTTACAGACACTTCAGGTTACATATGCGTCAGGTTACAGACTCCGCTAACCCAGAAATAGTACCTCGGGTTAAGAACTTTGCTTCAAGATGAAAACAGAAATCACGCGACGGCAGTGGGAGGCCCCATTAGCTAAAGTGGTGCTTCAGGTTAAGAACAGTTTCAGGTTAAGAACGGACCTCCAGAATGAATTAAGTTCTTAACCCAAGGTACCATTGTAGTGCCATGACTGGCTTTTCAAAAATATGTCACCGAGAGTCCATTTTGGCTGAAGGAGAGCAATTGGCAACTGGTGGGATGCATCTTAAGGTCATTTTTTGTGGCCTTGGAACACCTACCAAAATTTAATCAAGGCGTGTTGAAAATGGTGGATTTTTTTTATTGCACTCCACTGTAATCCCCCCCCCTTTTCTCCACAACAACCCTGTGAGGTAGGTCAGGCTAAGAGGCAGTGACTGGCCCAAGGTTACCTAGTGAGCTTCATGGCTCAGTGGACATTTGAACTCTGGTCTTCCAAGTCCTGATCTGAAACTCTAATCACCAAACCAAACTGGCTTAGGTAGAGGTTCTACCAGGCTGTAAGAAACACACACACACACACACACACACTACAGCATAATGTTTGGGATTATTGTATACTTTGCAGGAATGCCATGCTGCTCTCACAGATAATCTATATCAGATGTATGCTGCCAGTTACAGGAGTTATAATCTCACCCAGCACCCAAACCATAAGATTACCACCAGCAGTAATGAGAAGCATCCCCTGGGGATATACTCCCATGCAGGAATTACATCAAGAGGTAGTACGAGATCAAGTTTTAAACAGATATCCAGGGTAATGGAGATTTTGTAAGGGCTACAGTAATGGCAATTCCAGACACACAGCCTAATCGGAATCAGTGAGGTCAGTCAACACCCCCAAGTTGGCTGAAATCCAACAGAACTGCTGCTCAGACTCCGTTCATTAAATATCAGCCTCCTCAGTATATTGGAGTGTGGGGGAATGCAGAACATTTAGAGGCGGGTCATGAAATAGTTGTTTTTTAACACATCCTGACCCTCAGAGAAAAATGCCCCCCATGACAGAGTGGAAAGGGATGGAGTCAATTAGTTTTGGATTGACATCGTTATTCTCTTCTACCTGGTGGAGAATGATGGTCAATATGTGGCATAAAAGGGAGGGGGGAGAGAAAGAAAAGGAAAAGCTGTGTTTTATTAGCTTTCCATCTTCTTTAAGAGATCGCCAAATAGATCTGGTTTCACTTGGCCTTCAGCTCTTGTGTCAACCTTTCGGGTTCTGTTTTTGCTGGGGGATAGGTTTCATTGCGTTAATACAGCACCACAAATGGTTCCAATTGAGAGAGGGCCGCAATGAGCTTGTCAAAAGCGATCAGGCCAGAGCTTTCAACGTTTTGGCCCTGGAAATCTCTCACGCTGTTCTCCCCAGCCGCAGCCCCAGCCCCAATACCGCCATACCCCTGATGATTCACTTGAGTTTGCTCACCTGCTCTGAGATGAGAGGCTCCTCCACCTCCACACCACATCCATTTGGACTGGTCTGGGGCATGACCTGGAGAGAGTGTTCTTCCAACCCATGTTTCCTGGCGTGGTCAGGTGGTGGGGCGAGGAGCTTGGTCTTCCGGAGGCCTAGCAATGTGCAAGAAGAGAGAGAGTGTGGCTTTGCTGACCAAGGAAGCAGAGAAGGGCAGACATGTCATTGTTGGAACAGTAGGGTCATCGTGCCACCTCTCAATCAGGCCCCATTTGCACTATTTATTTAAAGCAGTATCAAACTACTTTAAACAGTCATGGCTTCTCCCTAAGAATGCCATTAACTGTAGTTGGATAAGTTAATGGAGATCTCCTATTCTTCTCACAGAGCTATAATTCCCAGAGTTTCTTGGAAAGAGGGATTGACTATTAAACTGCTCTGGGAACTACAGCTCTAACGGGCTGGACAGGGCTAAGTAAGTTTTGAGGTACCACAGAATGTTCTGGAAATCCATTCTCTCTACTCAGGAAGAGCTGAGCAGAATTTAATTTGCTTCTTTCTTTCTTTCTTTCTTTCTTTCTTTCTTTCTTTCTTTCCTTCTTTCCTCCTTCTTTTTTTTAAAAAAACACACAGCTCACTTCAATTCACCTGAAACTGGTGAGGAAAATGTCATTTGTAATAGAAAAGCAAAGTGGGCAAAGAAGATCTTTGTAGCTAGTATTTGACACTCACCACAGTAGGAGACTTTGCAGACTGTTTTAAGTCCCGGAGAGGTAGTTAAAATGCAGACTGCTTATCCTTGTTCTCAGACTTTGAGAGGCGTGGCTTTCTCCTGTGGACAAGTTATCGCCCCTCTCTTTGATCCACCGCTCGATGTTCAGAATGGCTTTTATGCTGCCTCCACATGTAATGGATAATTTAGCCTATGCCATTAAGGAAAAGAGGGAATGTATTGTGCTTTTTTTGGTTATATGCTTCAATCGCTTGTGAAAGTACATCTTGTCATTCATCATCGAATGCACACTAAAAATAATAATAAGAAGAAATTGAATTATGATTGATTTCTTTAGTGTTTAATTCTTTAAACAATGTTTACCAGCACCTAATTTAAACACAGCAAGGGTTCAAACCCACTTAATAGTTGGACAGCACAGGTTTTCAGGCTAGGCTCAGCCTTAGTGATAACATAGTTATTGGTGGAGCAGGCTGAAGGTACGCTTGTAGAAAGGGAGTAGGGACAACCCCCCAGCCTGCATTCTGTCTCAGCTCCCATTGAATGTTATGGAACAAATCAATGAGGCTTTCTGTCCTACTGACCACTGGCCAGCCACTCAGTGGCCCAGTCAGAGCTCAGAGCATCTTGGAGTGATATTTTCACCCAGCTGGACCACCCACCTGTCAGACATGTAGCACCATTATGACATTGTGCGACTGATAGGTCACTAAGGTTCTGACCTGTGGAGCCAAGAAGGTTCTTCACCCGTGGTCAAGGATTTCAGGCCAAGGAGGGGGAAAAGAGCCTTTTAACAAAACACTTAGCTAAGAGCGCAGGGTTCAAGGAGCAGCATAATTTCAACAAGCCAGAGGGTCAAGCACAGAGAATAGTCAAGGTCCAAAGCTGGATGCAGAAGGAAGGCCAGGAGACAGTCCAGTGCCAATACTACAGCAAGGAGGGGGAAGAAGACTCAAGCACAAAGAACCAGAGATTGTGTTGGAGACAACAACACTTCTGACACCAGTTGCTGGAAACCACAGGAGGGGGCAGGGAATGTTGTTGTGCTCATGCTCAGTTTGCAGACTTCCCAGAGTCATCTGGTCTCTTAAACTGGGTGGGTTTGTTACTTTGGTATGGTATTTTTGTGTTTTTCTATTGTAAACTGCCCTGTGATCCTCGGATGAAGAGTGGTCTAGAAATTTAATAAATGAATAAAATAAATAAAATCTGGTTGGCCACAGTGAGAGCAGAATGCTGGACTAAATGGGCTACAGACCTGATCTGCCAGAGTTCTTCTTAGGTTCTTAAAATATATTTTCTGCACTACTGGAAAAGAATTACTGGAGTATTTTAAAACTTCGTATCAAAATAAAACTCCAAGAAAATAATAATATCATGACAGTTAAGCAAAAGCTGCAGCAGGAAACCACCACCCACCAGCAGTAAAGAATGAGTTTTCCCCAGCCAAGTTCTGACACTAACTATTTCTATTTGCAATACTTTGGCTGAAGTTTACCAGGTAAGGACACTGTCCAGAGTGTAGCTGCTGGTTGGGGGGAATTCTACTGGCTGGGGGTGTTGGGGGAGAGATTTATAAGCCTCTGGGAAAGATTTATTTTGATGAATTGGTCTGTATTAATATGAACAATCTCATAAATATAACTCCCCAGGAAAGGGCCGCTCCAGTCTCAAAAGCTTCGACGGACAGCTTTGGCAAAAAGTCAGGATGTGCATTAAAACACACACTTTTGGAAGAGCCCGATAAATAAAAGCTTTGAAATACGGCTTCCTCATGAGAGAGCCATTTTAAATCATTTTGATGAAGCACCTAAATTAGGCCCTGGAAATGGAGGCAAAGGAGACCCCCTTATAACTAATTATTTGGAGGTATTTGGGATGTAAAGAGAGATGCAAGTTCTACCCTGATCCAGACCATTTTGTTGAAGCGATGTAAGTTGATTTTTCTCTGTATGCATAGGCACAAAACTGTGGTCCAAATGACTGATTACCTTGAAAGCATGGCAGTCTGCCCATCCAAGTCTCCTCTCCTGCCCTGTGGGCATCAACTTGGTTCCTTTGGGTGCCAGTGTGCACCTCCTATGGTGCCTGCAAAAGGATCTCAGTAAATATCCCAACAAAAATCCACAATGTATGAGAAACTACATGCTCGTCCTGCCTAGTACCTGTTTGCAATGGCACAGCCTGTTGCATGGCGAGTTCCCGACCCCCCCAGGTAGAATAATGACACACGACACAATTATTAAGGTTAATGGGCTAAAAAAGGCCACAACTTTATTGGTTACAGGTGAAGAGTGGTGTTGGCTTAGGCATTGGACCTAACTGTCTATATCTGACTCCAGCCCATCTGCTTGAAGTCCGGGAAGGGTTAATCACCAGTAGGGGGAGTCCTGCTGATGCACATCAACTAGGAGCTCCCCCGGGGTCACCGCTAGGGGGCGTGCCTTAAGCCCTAACCTCCCTAGGCTTTGGACAGGGCCACGCCCCCTGGAATCCATTAATGGACTACCCTTCAATATGTGGGGCAGGTGATGGCGCTACCTCCCCTCTTTCCATCTACAGAACTATTCCAATGCCTAACCACCAATACTATGAGGTAGGCGAAAACCAAGTGGCTGGTGCCAATTTGCCAAGTGGAAAAATTCCTACCAGGCCCCTCAACGGTGACCAACCAAGGTCCATAGCAAGGTCAAAGACCTTAGAGGGCAGGAGGGTGGGAAAACCAGAGCAGCTGGCAGGTGGACAAAGAAGGAGATCCCTGGCTGCATTCTGTCTTTAAGGGGCAGGCCACACCCCCAGAGCAACCCAATTGGCCAGCCGGGGGTGACGCAGCCGGGAATCCCCCAATCATGCAGGGGCAAGCTTCCCACCCCCTGGGCACATGGAGGGGCTGTGAAGCCCACAACCCCACATCCTCCTTAAGGTGGAAGTGGCTTTGTATATTGAACACACACCCTTAAACATGCTAAGATTTCATTTAATGTCAGCCTATGTTCATTTCCCTTCTGATCAGAGAGGAGCAAAGACCTGCCCTCTGTGAGCCAGCCCAGTGGTGTCTGATTTCCCATTGGGCTATATATTTAATAAAGAGATACCATGTCGTTTGAAGCTTTCCTTGTGTCTTAAAAAAATTGTTCCCGCCTTTCACCTCTTGCGCCAGCTTTTCCATGAATGCAATTGTTCACTGGTACCATTCAAATAGCAAACAGTCTCCTAAATTCTTCCACCTTCTAGGTACAGTGGTACCTTGGTTTAAGAACAGTCCAGTTTAAGAACAATTCGGTTTACAAACTCCGCAAAACCGGAAGTAGTGTCCCAGTTTGAGAACTTTACCTTGGTCTAAGAATGGAATCCGAACGGTGGAAAGGCACTGGCAGTGGGAGGCCTCATTAGGGAAAGAGCGCCTCGGTTTAAGAATGGTTTCAGTTTAAGAATGGACTTCCAGAACTGATTAAGTTCGTAAACTGAGGTACTACTGTATTGTCAAGCAATAGTAAGAGCTTTATTAGGTCCTTATTTGTAACATGTTGACTTCCTTCATCAAATATGGATAACAGCATCATCATCATGGGATATAAGTCTAATAGCTGACCTGCAATAAGTTCCATTTTGTAAAAGGTGTGTCCCCCCCCAAATTCCTGGATCTTCTTGCATGACCACCAGAAGAAGGACTCAGGCTAACTAAGAAAAATACTTTGGGTGTTAGCAGGGCCAGTTGAGGGACATGGCTTGGGAAGATTTCTGAGGGCCAGCTAAAAAGTCCAGAGGGATGCATTTGCCCCCCCCCCCACCTGAGGTTCTGTACCCCTGCATTTGAGTCACAGCACGGCCTTAGGTGGTACTTATCTACAATGTCACTGTTGTCTTCTTGTTGATAATAAGGGGGGGGGGACAGAGAATGTGTGCATGGATGTGTTGATGTGTGTGTGTGTGAGAGAGGGGAGGGGTAGAGATAAAGGAAGGAACTAAGGAACTCCTGAGTTTCCTGGCACACATTCTGAAAAACACTGCACCAGACCTGCAAGGGCTGCGTGGGCATGAGAGCAAAGCACTTGAAATGTAAACGCTGGCGTTAAGGCACTTTACACCATTAAAAAGCAGTTTAAACCACCCTGGTGTGTTCATTCCACCTCCCAGCTGAACGAGAGGGGATTTTTTTTTTTTTAAAGAGCGAACACTTTTCCTAGTGGGAGGGTGGCAGTGATTGTTCAGTAATCTTTGCCGGGGGAGCGTGTATTAAAGATCACAGTTATTTGAGTCACATTTGTCAAGGTTCCTAGTGAGGTTCCCTACTGAGCCCTTCAACTCAGATTGCCATTGAGATGCCTCTTGCTTCAGATCCCCCCCCCCTTTCTCTCAATTTGGTCTTTGTTTGTTGGGAAACTCGCTGCTCTTAGCACCCTGCGTCTGAGCTGGTTGATGTTCTCCCTCGCTCCTCGAGGATGGTCTTGCCTTGAGTCTCCCCCTAAGGAGGGGATTTCGCTTCTCTCTCTGCACGAGAGGCACTCCTCCTCTTTAAACTTCCTTGGAGGCCTATCATTTTTCTGTGGGTGCCCAAGACTGCCTTCCTCCTGTGAAATGTTTTATGATATAAAAAGGGATCAGAGGCAGCATTTGCATAGGCAGGAAACACTTCAGTTAACAGTCTTTGATGTGCTGAAGAAGGCAGGAGAGCTCTTCCTTACCCATTCAAATGCAAGGAGTCTGTGGGTATTTCCAGAAGAAGGCTGCTGCTTTGTGAGAGGGCTGGAGTCACATATCAGCGAATTCAGGTTCTGCAATTAAAGCTGTTTTGGAGCTCCTGAGCAAAAAGCCTGCTTCCCCACATGATCAGACTTTTTGGTGATAAGGGAAGTAATGGGAAAAGGCACTGAAAAAGTGTCTGATAGAGCTTGATTTAAATTCCCTGCAAATAAATCAGGATGAATCCTCACTCATCTGGAAGCAACTTGCGTAATCTTTTCACTTACGGGCACACTCCAATTGCATGCCGTTCTATGGGATCAGGAAGGGGGGAAGAAAGTTGATTCAGTTCATGTTTAAAGGTGAACATTCCAAATCTGCCCTTTTCAAAACAAGATGTGAACCAAAACACAGCCATCCTTTGAATTTTCACTTGTCTGAATTTTGCAAGGCCGTTCTCTAGCCGAATAGCATGTACCGTGCAAACATGTACATACTATGGTAAAGGTGTGAAAATAGCATACAAACAGATACATTATATTAGGGGGGAATTGCTTGCAGAAATGTGTACGTGAAACCTGCATACAAAAATACCAGGAGGAATTCACATGAAAATGCTGTGAATTTTTGTGAAGGTTTTCTTGTTCTTTTAATCACAAATTGCTGCTGAAATTTAGAGAACTGGGTTTAAGGTTGGAAAATTGTGAAACCTGGAGAACTGAAAACGATGGATTTGGGGATGTTGCCACCCCTCCCCACTGCTGTACCTTGGAAGTGTTGCCAGGATGCAGCCATCGGAGTGGCGTTTTCTGACCTTGCTAATTTTAGTGCCATCAACTAGACCAGTTGTATGTGATGAAATGCACATGTGTTGTACATGCACACACATGCACACCCACACTTCTGGTGCTCATGTGCAATACAGGGTGGCCCCCACCAATGTATTGTGGGGGCTGAGCTCCCTGTTAAACAATACCAAGGGGGCTGAAGACACCACAGCCCTAAGCAGTTGGTGCTTATGTTACTGTGCTGGTCTCAAGGGTTAACCATGCGGCGAGGTCCGAGTCCAGTCCGAGGTCAAGGGTGCGGTATGGAGGCTGTCTGTCAAAGCTGAAGCTGGGTCCAAGGCACCTGAGAATCCAGCACAGGTGAGGACCCTTCAGGCTCAAGCCCCAGCCCCGGCTTAGCTGGTTCTGGAGGCGGGGATTCCTGTGCAGGCTGGGATTCCTCAGGTTCAGCCTCCAAGTCCGAATCCCAGGCCATCACAGTTACCCAACCACACGTGTGACCCCAGATGCATATGAAATGCTTATAAAACGCATACAACTAAATGCAATTTTGTGTGTGTGTGTTTGGTTTTAATCCACAACTAGAGGAATGGATTGGATCTACATATGAATGTGTGCCAAGTGAACATGGCATAGACAACAGCAGATTCCCCCACCCATCCCTAGCACCTAGGAGTTTGCATCTGCACTGCACTTGCCAGAGCACCTCAGCAATTGTCTCATGGAAACCCGAACTCTCGTTTCATGAGGTCTAGCGATCTGACCTTTGAAGCAGGAATTCAACAAGCAGTAGTCCAAGAGAAGTGAGGTGAGGAAAACACTCCCTTGGTGCCAGGAGGCAATAAATGACCTGCCGGGGTGGGTGGGTGGCGGGCAGAATTCATGCAGAGCAGTGTGCAAAGCCAGCAGTGAACCCTGAAAAAATAATGTTGTGCCTGGTCTGGGCTTCTGTTTCCCTACAGACTTGGAAGTTTGGCACGGTTTGATCAGATTCATCGGGAGGCCTTTTGGTGATTTTGACAATCGAGTCTGGGATACGTTTCAAGCGAAGCTTGGCAAAGGAAAACAGAGCTTTGGGAGGAAGCCACGAGAGCGTCAAGTCTCATTTTGGCGGTTCCTTTTGGACCAAATGTCCAGTTAGCTTCGGTGCTGTCCAAGCGTTGGCAGGTCCGCTCCAGTAGCCTTTGAATTTCTTGAACCGAGAAAGTGGGAGATGTGAAACTCACTATTATAAAACATAACAACAATGCAAAGTAATACAGATTTAGGCTCGAATAGAGTATGGTAGATGTTTCAGCAACCAGAGAGAAAGCCCCTTTTATGAACCAGATGATGGACAAGGCAACATTTATCTTGCAACAGAGATCCCAAATAAAGCTGCTGTACACTCCCTAAGATCATTGGTCCAATCTGCTTGGCACCGGTTCTCCTGCTTCTAAAGACTCCTTCCAAGCCCGGCTGAATCAGAAGAAGGATTGCATGCAGGGCCACTCCCAGCAGCACTCTTACAAGAAGTATGGGAAGGGCCAAAGCTCTGCAGCACAGCACTGCTTTGAACGCAGAAGGTCCCAGGTTCAATCCCCGACATCTCCAGGTAGGGCTCTCTGCTTGAAACTCTGGAAAGATGCTCCTGGTCAGTGGGAACAAAACTGAGCTAAATGGAGAGCATCCAGGCAAGCAAAGGAGCATTATCAGAGTCCAAGGACACATTCCAGCCAGGCAAAAATGCTCAAGGAGGAGGGTGCAAAGCAGTAAGGGATGTGGCCTGGACAGAGTTTTGAGGGCCACAGAGGGAGGCACAGAGGGCCACATCTGGCTCCCAGGTCTGGGGTTCTCCATCCCTGCTCCATAGTCTTCCTTCCTTCTCTTTCTCCTTCTTTGCTTACTTTTTTCTTTTTTGCATATATTTAAAACTCTAACCCGATGAAGAAAAATTCAGAGCACTCTTTGGAGAATGGTGCAACCAAGGTGTTGTGTTGTGTTGTGTTTTGTGTGTGTGTGTGTGTGTGAGAGAGAGAGAGAGAGAGAGAGAGAAGAGGGAGGATTGCTGAAGAACGTTGCTTGTGGAAATATCATAACACGATATTATGCACCTGCCTCCGCAAGTTAGTATCATGAGGAATAATAGCCTTGTGATGCCATGCAGCAGGTGTTAATTCCTTTCCTCCCCTCATCCCCTCCTTCCCTCCCTCCTAGAGCCTAAGGCTGCTACAAAATGACTTGCCGTTTTTATTAGGCAGAAATCTACGCTTTAGGAGGTGAAGCGTCTTATGAGTCTTATGAGTATGTTTCCAAAGGAGAGCTGGAAGGAAGGAAAGAAAGAAAGACTTCTGGTTTAGCAAAGAGAGTTGATAATCTACCAAGGCAACTGCCACCTGAAGACGAATCCACAGGTCCCGGGCATAGGGAACTTTTTTTCCACGCTGAGGGCCACATTCTCCTCTGGGAAACCTTCAAAGGGCTGGATGTCAGGGGTGGAAGGGGGCCAGAGGCAAAAGTTGTCAGAGGAACTGTGGTCAATGTTATTTAGTACCGTGGGCTAGTTTTTATGCTCTCCTTATCCTGGTGAGTGTTATCAGAGTTCAAGGACACATTCCAGCCAGGCAAAGTCAAGGGGTTGCAAAGCAAGGAGGCGAGCAATGTGGCTCAGGAGGGCGTGTGGCCTGGAAAGACCTGAGGGTCAGATAGAGAGGCCTGGAGGGCTGCATTTGGCCCCTGGGCTTCAGCTTCCCTATCAGTGGTACACAAAATGGAAAGCAGGGCCGGCCCTATCATTAAGCAGGGTGAGGCAGTTGCCTCAGGTAATAGATGTGGCTGACTTTCCACATGTTGGAGGGTAGAGCTGTATGTGCCCCACTCAGGCTGTCACCCATCTATGCACCCTATGGGAAGGCAAAAGCAATCAAAGAAGAACGCTGCTGGCTCAGACCAAAGACCCATCTAGTCAAGGACTCATGGTAGCCAACAGGCACACATGCCTACAGGAAGCCCAAAGCAAGCAGGACGTGAGCACAGAGGAGCTCTCCTTACTTGCACCTCCTAGGAATTCAGAGGAATACTGCATCTGATACGGGGTCTTCCTACAGTTTACGTGGGGTCTCTGTTTGTCTCTTATGAGTGACACTGATTGTGTCCATGCTTCCTGGCAACTAGAGTACAGGGGTGGAGAACCTGTCTAGCTGTTCTTGGACTCCAAATCCCACCAGCCCCAGCCAGCATGGCCAATGATCAGGGATGGTGCGTGTTGCAGTTTTGCACCATCAGCTGTACCATAGGCTCCTCCATCACTCCTTAAGTATTTCTAGAAGACCCCATTCACTGGGATTATTTGGTACAGGATTGTTTAGCTATAGTCATTTTTGAGGATCAAAGGCATGGACGCACCTGTATCCTAGAAGTACAGAGAGGGCTCACATGGATGCAAAAATTGTCTGGTCAATGATGGAGAGCAAGTACAGTGTAGTGGTTAGAGTGTTGGACTAGGACCTGGAAAACCTGGGTTCAAATCCCCAAGCGGCCTTGAAACTCACTGGGTGACCTGGTGGCAGCTGCTGTCTCTCATTGTAACATGCCTCACAGGGTTGTTGTGGAAATTAAATGAGGAGTGGGAAATCTTTATATACCACTTTGAGCTCCTTACATAAAAAGGTGGGATATAAATCAAATAAATAAATAAATAAGAATGGTCCTGTGTCCTATCATAGAGAAGACAGTCCTCTATTTGAATGAGTTTCAGATGGCTGTCCCCTGATTGATGCTGTTCTCCCTATGAAGCCGTATCAGTCTATAAAAACAGCAATACGATCCTATTATAACCAGACAAATAAACCAGAGGCTAAAATAGGGGGGGGGGGCAGCACCTGACCCAGCTGTTCTAACTCAACAGCCAAATGTTACATTCTTAAAAAATGCATAAATCATGTAAAATATGTAAAAGTAAGGTGTTGGTTTTTTAAAATGCAACTCTATGTATAAAGGTAAAGGTAAAGGTACCCCTGCCCATACGGGCCAGTCTTGACAGACTCTAGGGTTGTGCGCCCATCTCACTCAAGAGGCCGGGGGCCAGCGCTGTCCGGAGCCACTTCCGGGTCATGTGGCCAACGTGACACCGCTGCTTTGGCGAGCCAGAGCCTTTGCACTTCCATTTCTTAGGTGTGTACACTTGTCATCTTTGAACTGTACCCCCAAGAAATCCGCAGTTAGGTACACAACAAAGGTGTGCTTAGAAACAGGCACACACACACCTGCCTTCATTTCAGACATGAAAATAGGCACATATAAGGGCCGCTGTCTTTCTGATGCCTGGGATCCCTGCCCGATTCAGCACATTACCCTTTGCTGAAGGGCCCCACTCTGACTTCCATCTGCTCCATTCATTCATCCTACGGTTGCTGACCCTCCATTAATTTTAAAGCCAAGGTGATGTTTGCTGTAAATAACCAGGCCCGTTACCCGGAGTTTGAAGTGAGCCTCAGCAATATTTGAAATGGGAGGTTACAGAGCACCTTAACATATCATGGATGCACTCTGCGGACCACTTGCAGATTTAGGCTGCAATCCTGTACCTAGTAGACCTTTGGGCAATTGAACTCAGTGGGGCTTACTCCTGAGTAGGCATGGGGGAGGAATCCATTTCAGTTTGCATTTAGAGGTGAACTCACTTAACCCACACTTTCTGAAACAGCAAATGAGCAACACATATCCTAATTCACATATCTCTGAATTTTGCAACGCAGTTCTCCAGCTGAATAATGTGTGTAAAAATGCATATGGTGGGGTAAAGTGTGCGGGAAAATGTATATATTGGTGGAAATGCATTATATCAGGGGAAATTGCAACTTTGTTTTTTACTTATCGCGGTTATTAATATTGTTTTTTTAAAAAAACAGATCTTTCAGTGTATGACTATGTTGAATATATTACTTTCTAAACCACTCTGATGGTGAGGACGAATTAAAATGAAAATAATAAATAATGAACCAGCTTGATTTCCTCGTAAGTCCACAAGCCAAGCTATTTGTTTCTTTTTGTGCAGAAGTTTTTCTTTAAATTTTGGTGTGCGGGTGTTAAATTCCATGTGCGGGCAGTAGATGGCGGTAAGGTATAATAAAAATCATGATTCTGCAGAGAGTTGTTTTTATTTTAAGTTGGTGAACAGACTTGAAGTAAGTCACTGATTTCTTTTGAGTTTCTGTAAGTTGATGGTGAGGTCTGGAGTCTAAGTGGTAGTGGTGGCCAAAAGATCTTGGTCAACACAGATCAGGAAAACATTTCCATAGGTAGTGAAGGTAGTTAAAAATGAATTTGCATTATTTTTTATAAAAGTGTCAATTTAATCAGTTTCCTGACTATATATATATATATATATCTCAAAGTGTATCCCAGATAAGGCACATGAAAGATGCAAATTTCCATAAAACCTTCACTTTTAAAAACAGAAACACCTCCTGGGAATTCCTACATAGATATGAATATGGATGGGGGGGAAATCTTGATTACCCAAGGCAGTATCTTAGTATCTTAGCACAAAATATTTAAGGAACACATCCTAAATGCAGTTTATATAAAAAGTAATTTATTCACTTAACAAGGAAGGCACGCTTCTTGTGCGTGTGTGTATGTTAAAGAGTTCTTTCTTTGGCTATTAACAGTGTGAAATGGCACTACATTTATAAAAGACACACCTCCGAAACTTTTGCGATGGAAATTTTCTCCAAGGATGACCAGACTATTTGGGAGGTGTAGATAACTCAATAGTGAGTCCAGGTGTGAGATGGCCAGCCTTAGGTTGCAGATTTTGGGGTACTATTAATGAGGAGCAAATGGTCAGTTATTTAGCATACTATCAAAGTCCTGCCACTGAGATATGTGTTTTGTTATTATATTCCCAAATTACAGGGTGTGCATCATTCAGGAATGGTGGGGTAGCATCTGGTTTAAGAATGCTAACCTACCCAATTCACGCTTCCTGAAATGTGAACCAAAACGCAGAGATCCCGCCGAAGTGTCGCTTTTCACATTTTTGCTGCGCAGTTCTCCAAGCAAAATGCATGCACAAAAACGGGGAAACACTGTACACAAAAATGCAAGTATTGGTGAAAATAACCTACATATTAGGGAAAATAAGCAGCCTGCAAAAACCTGTACATTAGGCAAAATTGCATGTGAAATGTGTATGTTAGGAGAAATATGCAGTAAAATGCTGGTGTGTGTGTGAACACACACACACACACACACACACACACACACAAATCTTAAATGGATATGGAGATGCAGCAAACTTAAAACTGGATATGCTGTACTGACTTGGAGAGAAGGGCAAGGTGACTTGGGAGAAGCCGGGCGGAATACAATCTTTGGAATTTGTTTGCTTGGGCCCTTCAAAGACCTGGTGGATAAAAGTTACATTTCAAGAGCTTTATTTCTAGATGCCTTTTCTAAAAAGAAAGAAAGCTGAGAAAGAATCGTCAGTTTGGAATTCTTTCCCTCCTCTATCTGTCCTTGGGGATCAAGACACACGAGAGAATGACAAAAAGAGAGAGAAAGTGATACTGAGAATAAGCAACAGTTCCAGCTTTGCATGCTGACCGAAAAGATGACTATAAACACAGGATTGGATATTCTGAAGAAGAAAGATGTTAACGGGGTTGCAAAATTAAGCTGCAAGACAAAGCAAATACAAAACGTTTCATGCCTGTGTTTTACACATAAGGCACCCTCCTGCCAATGAACAGGGATGGTCAAGAATTAGGGGTGGGCAAATTTGTCAATTTCTGCTTTTCTCCGTTTATTGTTTCTCCAGTCTTAAATTTGGTTCTTCACATTTTCATATGCTTGCAGTTTTTCTTTTAATGTTGTCATAAAAATTCACCAGCATTTTACTGTGGATGTTCATGTGCATTTTGGCCTATTATACAGAATATATATATATATATATATATATATATATATGCCAAGCAAATTCCCCCTAGCATGTATATATTTTTACCCACGTTACAAGGGGCTCTGCACTGCAATTCGGACATGGGCAGACTTTGAAGGATGGTTGGGTTTCGATTTGTATATTTGTGTATTGTTTTGGAAATTGTGGATCAGGTAGGTTTCTTTCCCATGCTCACGATACAACAGAGTACAGCACCTTATATTCTGTGTGCCATATGTAATAAAGCTACATGCAACACTTATATAGAGATGGGGGGGGAGTAAGAAAATGCTGAAATGTATATATACTTTTAATTATACTTTAAATGTACATCTGATGGGACCCTCAAGGAAGCAAAGACACAAACATGAAATTGCAATGTAAAATAAAATACAATCAAGTCCCAGAACTATATGGAAACTAGCAAAGCATACTTTGAAATGTTCATAAAAAGCAGCGGAGATAACAAAACACTTAGAATGAAAAGAACAACAATCACAACAATAAAAAAGAGCAACTTTCTTATCCAACATTCAGCCAACGGGTTTCAAAATGTCTGAATACTGAAAAATATCTCTCTGTTTCATTGTTGTTTTCAAATGTGCAGGGAGAGAATCTTCTAGAAACCTTCAATACAAAATGACCAACCAAGACCCGACCGAAGTGGAATTACGATTGTCTGATGTGATCGGGTGGTGAGATGATTTCACGGCACCAGTTCTTCGTAAAATTAATTGAAGGGACTGAAAATTAAAATGTTCGGGTATAGGAATATTGCTTTAGAACAGAAAATACATTTTCCTGGACATGAGACTGGCATGAATACTACCCTTACAATGAATGTCTCCTATGGATTATAACTATGGCAACCATGGGATAGCTGTATTGCTGCTGCTACATTCAAATGTTACATGCTCCCCCCTCTTTTTACTAGTTTCTCTCTTGCTCCTATATCAGACTCTCGCTGTCCACATTTATTTGCGTTAGATCAGCTTCTGATGCCGAAATAGGATGAAACGGCATGGGTATATTACATGCCGCGCGAGTCTTTGGTAGATGAGATAGCTGTGTCATGCTAGATGCAGAACGGTTTAAACTCTAGCTCTGTCAAGGGCAGAGGTCTAGCCTTTTTTTTTCTTCTTCCAGGGAACCATAGCAAAATGACACTTTTTAACTCATCCGAAGGAGAGGCAGATATTGCACAGGCAAAAATTTAAAATCACGGCAGGAGAAAGTAACCCTGTCTGCTCCACTCTCTTTGGCAGAACACACACACACACACACACACACAGAGAGAGAGAGAGAGAGAGAGAGAGAGAGAGAGCAAAGTAGAAAACATACAGTTGCCCCAGATTGCCTTTACATCTGCCTGTCTAATTATTTATTGCCTTTAATTCTCCGTCTCTCATCTTTTTCTACAAAGAGAGCCTGCCATTTGTAGTGTTTATAGGCTGTTGTTATTGCAGGTGATGAAACCATCATCCATAGGAACTTTAATGTAGACAATCTTTTTGAGCTGTGTGAGATGCCATGTCTCCAAGAAGACACAACATCGCCAGTGGGTGATGGTAAATTTTGCCTGGTTGAATAACAGGTGGGACATTTGCCATAGGGAGGAGGGGGCACGCTGCATTCCCCACTGACCTCAAGTCAATCTGGCACAGTGTGATTAAATAGAGGAAATTCCCTCTATATTTAACAATTGCTTAAAATAGTTTCACAGGGTTATTGTGGTGACACTGAAGTGGTCTTTTGCACCGGTGGAATACACTCAGTGCGGAGGACCCATCAGTAATGGCATCCTGCTGGTTTTCTGAGGATGCACCTGTTTACACAAGCTTTCCCTTGAGCTCTTGACCCAAGTCTCCTGCATTAATTGCAGTACCATTTTAATGAGATTGTCTTTTTGTACATTTTAATCACAGCCCCTCCAAGTGTCCCTATTTTCCAGGGACAGTCCCAGATTTACAGAAGCCGTCCCAGTTTCTGATTTGATCCCAGAATGTCCCGGTTTTCCTTAAGACGTCCCTATTTTCATCAGAGAAATGTTGGAGGGTATGGTAGGATGTCCCTATTTTCATCAAGAAGTTATGGAGTTATGTGACTCCCTGAGCCAAGGAGATACAACCTTTAGAAGACATCTGAAGGCAGACCTGTATAAGAAAGTTTTAAAAATGTTACTACTGGGGCAACCCAGTCAGATGGGCAGCGTATAAATAATAAGATTAGTATTATTATGGAGTAGGACGTCCCTATTTTCATCAGAAAAATGTTGGAGGGTATGTCATCACAGACATATATATATATATATATATAGAGAGAGAGAGAGTTTTAACAGGATTTAATTTTTTTGTGTATTTTTAGTTATTCTCTATTTTAACAACGTTGGGCAATTAGTATTTCTGTTTTGTAAACCACGTAGAAGCCATCTTGCCATTAAGTGGTATATAAATTAACACCACCAGCAGCAGCAATAGTTGCAATGAGATCCTTTTACAACCTGCTTGTTTTAGCAGCTAACATTGTGAATGTTTGGTCTCTGTGTCCATAATATGGCAGGTTAAAAGATGGCAGCCTTAACCAGCTGGAATCTGATGCCTTACAGGTGGATGTATAATTTTAGTTCAATGTATAATTTTAACTCGATTGATGGGGAGAGTGTACAATAGGCTCATAGATTTGAAAGAAAATGGCTATCAAATGTCTGAGGGGATTGCCTTTATCCAACAGCCTTTCTAACTTCTCTGCCTTTGGACAAAAGGGTGCATGCTGCTTTGGGGTGAAGAGACATTTTATTCACTGTACTAGCCAGGCCTTTTCACGGTTTCCTTTTTTTCCAAGAGTCCTTTTGGCTTTAAATCATCTCCAAATATTCAAAGCTTTCTGTGCTGAGAAAAGCAGTTACCACAGTGCAAAGTGAATATAGAGACACCCAATCCAGGCTGGCCTATTCCTACAAATTACATTCTTCTGCAAGCGTTTTAAATGTTTCCCCATACTTTTTCATGACTCCAGGTTTTTTCTTTTTTAAAAAATGTGCGCTGGTTCTTTGAGTTGACTTCAAGGCAGAGGAAAAGGCTGCAGAGTTCTGTTCTGAATAGATTTACATGGAAGTATGCTCAATTGATTTCAGCTGCAGTTACTTTTCAGTTATAGTGTGTTTAAGACTGATATATATAGATAGGTGTGTGTGTGTATAATATATGTTTGTATTTGGACTGTTTTCAAAACACGTCTCTTTTCAAAAGAATTTAAACCAATATAGCTTTCTTTGGAATCACATCCTGTTTCAAAAACGGAGGACTTTCTTGGGGGCTTAAGCTTAAGAGAGACATTTCGTACGGGGTTAAGACAGTATTGGACATCTCAGCAGATGCCAAACAAAGAATGGCCTATTCAGAGAGAAAGGGGCAACCGCTTCATCCCATTGTGAGCACGCATTACAGAGCATTTCACACTGTTTAGAAGGTCATCTTCTTTGTGGACCCCTCCAATGGGCCAGCACATCAGGATGACTTCAGGACAGAAGGCCTGACAGCCTTAACCCAGCGTTCTTTAAACTTTTTGACACTCTTAAAATCCATAAGCGGTACCTTGCCGTCTCGCTGTTGGCCGCACTGGTGGGGTGCCCATGCCTGGAACTGCAGTGGCTGAATGAGCAAACAAGATTTTCTGCATCTTAATAGCTGGTGCAATCAAGATGACACTCGTCTGCCAAAGCTTCTCCCTCCACTCCTTCTCCCTTCAATTTGTTCTCCTTGTATTTATCTAGGAGATTATAAACCCAGTTGGGCGTTCTCTTCTCTCTCTCCAAAGCCACTGAAAATAAAATGTGCAATGTCCAATCAAACAACCCTCTGGAATTCAATGGCCAAAGAGCATAATATAGTTGTATGCTGTTTTGATGGCCATGTTTCTGCCGCAAAGAATCCTGGGAACTGTAGATAGGTGAGGGATGCCGAGAATTCGGTGAGAGAACCTTAGACATCTTGGCTGAATTACAATTTTCAGAGTTCTCTGTGAGAAAGGTGTGACTATTATAACCCAACTGTTTCCAGAAGACTCTCTCTCTCTCTCTCTCTCTCTCTAAATATATAAATTATTGGGGCAACCAAATAGCAGTCCAGTGAGGGCTGAACATGCTCAGTAGTCACTGAATATAGAATGAAGTTTGGGAAACAAAAATGGAATTTGGAGTTGGAGAAAAATGTAAGAGTATTTTCAGAGAGAATAGCTGCCTGTCATATTGAACAAGACCACTTGTCTTAGAAGAGAGGATATACTGCAACATTTTATTATAGTTCCCACTGGACATTATTGTTATCATCAATAATCAATAAATACATTAATAAAGAAATACTGTTTCTTGCTGGCACCAGTTTGGCTACAATCCTGTCTGCACTCGCTACCTGAGTTTGCTATTAGACGGTATTATCAATATTTATTTAGTTGTTATTTCATAAAATTTTGATACTGCTTGATTGTAATTCCCCGTGCCCCCAAAGTTTTCTTTGTGGCTTGCCAAGCTGTGTGATTGTTACATTCTGAAGTTTGTTGTTGAGCATGTTTAAAATAATTATTTTTGGGTGGGACCAAATCCTTCTTCTCCCCATGAAATTACATATGATATTTTAATATCTTACCTACTCTGAAGTATCTACTCCGAAGTAACCCTCACTGAGTTCAGTGGCACTTACTCCCAGGTAAGTGGGTAGACGATTGTAGCCTCAAAGTGACTGCACATATTTCTTTTATTTTTATCTTTTGCAAAAAAAGAAGCATCTTCAAAGGAATAATGACATCCACCCTGCAAAGTGCAGGCGATGGTCTGAAGCATTCTGTGACTATCTCTTTGCCTTGTATGGCCAAATCCCATGCCTTTTAATAATCAGCAATGCCTATTATTTTGACTCCATATGAGCTGGCATTGTAAACTTGCCTCCCTCTCCTTCATAAAGGGGTGAATATTGAGATCATGTTGCAGTTTAGCAGGTATAGGCGCTTTCTGGTGAATTGTCAAGCTAATCTTTCCCTGCTGCAAAGGATGCCCTGTATCAACCAGCAGAAAAAGAAGTGCAACAGAGAGCATTACAGGAAAGACTGTTTGTTTCTGTAATTTCTTTCTTTCTTTCTTTTTTAACGGACTGTGATGTGCCTAAAAAGGATGTGTGTGTGTGTGTCGCTTTGGCTTTCTGCGTTACATCTGCTTTAAATATTTGTGGCCCTTTCAGGTCTTTGTGGCATGGGTTTTTTTTTATATATTTTTTGATGCTGCCTTTTGTTGTATAAAGCCTGTGATATGGGAGGGATCTGCTGGTTCAAAAGCAACGGACTCGTGTACCATTCTTTCCCGTTTCATGTCGCAGATTTCGCTGGACGCTTTTGTTTAAAGCAACCACCCGGCTCAGCTGCCCTTGTGTGTTGTACCAGACAATAAGGTTACAATAATCACCACTACAGAATAAGCAACAAAACCATTGCTGCACATACAAAATGTTGAGCGAATGTCTGTGCATCTACCTATGGACATCCGGCTGCCTACCTATAGATATAGATATTTAAAATTCTGCATGATGTTATTACCTCCCCCTCCCCCCATGCTTGTGCTAGGTAAATAAGGCTGATTTTTGTGTGTGTGTGTTGGTGGGAGAGCTGATATTTACACACTAGTCATATTAATTACACTTAAGCTAATTTAAAGTTTTTGTTATTAATTCCCTTTCTACTGTTGCCGCCGTGAGGATTATCTTCCAACACCTACATATGCAATAGTCTTAATTACAGTCAAGATACATGCCTTTTTATAGTTGCAAGGGATGGGGGGGGGGGGGAGGAAGAGAAGAGAAATGGACTTGCCTTGAGGACCTAGTTTATTCCTCCCGTTTCTTGTGTTGACTCCAAATAAACATTAGCCATTAGAGGGTAGATTAAAAGACGTCACCCTTATTTGGAAAGTCAAGACAGGTTCTAGCGCTTTGGGACTGCTGCGATTTGGGTGAGTATGTGATTTCTCAGTGGTTGAAAGAAGGCTGGATTGGGTATTGACAGGCCTCTTATCAATAGGGAGACCCAGGAGGCCTTGATATTTGCATGCAGGCTGATTGATTGACTTGCCCTTAATAGACACATAATTGTTGACAAATACCTTCCAATAGACTGTGGCAGGCATAGAAGGCAAACAAAGGGAGGCTTCGCTAGGGCAGAGATGGGAATGGTTCGAAAGACGTGGGGAGAAGCCCACACCTTGCCATGTTGGCCCCACAGCAGCCATTTAGCCCAGACCGCCACCCCACACTCCAGCCCCCCTGAAACGCTGGATTATTGTGACCTTATAGATAAAAGCTTTGTTTTTGGTTGTTATTGCCATTATTACTTATAGTATGTTTACAGTCGTCATTGGTTATGTATATTATTCATAAACAGCCCCTATCGCATGTTGCTTAGTTTAAAATTTGATGTAGGATAAGCAACAGAATAGGAGAAGGGAGAAAGCAGGAGGAAGGGGGCAACTTTCAATTGCATGTTGGTTAAAAACGTACAACTGGGCTCACCCCCAGGTTTGGGGAGAGTTAAGGGTGATGGTTGGTATTTAAGGGCACACCTGTTGTATCTGAAGACTGAAAAAAAAATGCTGGTTTCTAGAAGATAGAATTGTTGGATCTTAAAGAGTAAATATCATATACAGCTGCAGAGAGCTGGAAGTCCTTTTAATTTTCTTTAGTTTCTTTTTTTCTTTTCCTTTTCTCTTGCTTTCTCCTTCTTTTGATTTCTCCTTTCCTTGTATTTTCTTCCTTCTGACTTTGCTCTTTTTTAAGTAGCTGGTTTATCTCACTATATTATAAAAAGATATTTTGTGATGGGTATGTATTTCTGTATATCTTTGAATAAGTATCCATTTTAAAAAGTAGAGGGGGGAGGAAGGACACAACTGTTCAAACCACAAGTTATCACTGTTCAGATAGACAGCTCTTGGCTTTAGAAGCTCTTGTGCAAAACAGCGATGACGAAAACCCTGATGACTACCGCAGTCCAAACAACAGGTGTTGGCAATGGTTGCATGTCTTCTGGACCTATCAGTATTCAGTGGCAGAACGTGCGTTGCTGTGTTAAGCTGCAGGCAATAGTGCCACTCAACCTGGCTCGCTACCCTCTCTAAACCTCAAAAGAAGCTGATACCTTAATAAAACTAAAGATCTACTCTCTTGCAAATATTCTGCATTGAAAAGAAAGTGCAGATGAAGGAATGGGAACAATATCAAAACAAAGACTAAAATGTTAGACTCATTAAGCAAGCTCCCTCTTGCTCTCTCTCCTGTCAAGAGTCAGTGTGGTGTAGTGGCATGCAAAACATTTGAATTTGGACTCTTGGTCTTCCCTGGTCTTAGGACATCACATTGTCTGTCCCTGATACACGCTGACTCTTAGGGCACGCAGCAAAGGCTTAAGATGCAGCCACCTTGCTAAAGTCAAGCAGGTCTGAGTCTTGAACAGGCATAGGCAAACTTGGCCCTCCAGATGTTTTGAGACTACAATTCCCATCATTCCTGACCACTGGTCCTGTTAGCTAGGGATGATGGGAGTTATAGTCCCAAAACATCTGGAGGGCCGAGTTTGCCTATGCCCGGTCTAAAAGGTACCTAGGTGGGAGACCCTGTGTGTAACACAATTAAACACTGCAACTGGCTCCCCAAGGAGGCAGTGATGGCCACTAACTTGGATGGCTTTAAATGTCAAATTCATGGAGGAAAGTTCTATCAAGGCCCATGATGGCTATGCTTTGTGTATATGCCAGTGTCTAGGTGTAAGGCTCAAAATATGAATTGCTACAGTTGGACAGTCCCTTCCTCCGCACAGAGTCAACAAACACATACCCCTCCAACATTTCTCTGATGAAAATAGGGACACCCTATTCTACCCCAGGAAGCTTTCCCCACATTTGATCTTGCTGCACACACAGACGTCATATACACATATTCTTCAGTCACCTTGAGCCTATTGCAACCTCTCTGCTAAACCTACCTTGCAGGATTCTTGTAAAGAAAAAAATGTGTGAGGGAAGGGATTGTGTGCAACACCTTCCACAGAGAAATGGAATGAAATGAACTCTTAGCAGTAAGCTGCCTTGAGTCCCTGTCAGGCAAAAAGGCGAGATGTAACAACAACAGAAACTGTGATAATGATCAGGAACATACCAGAGAGTGAACCCTACTGAACTCAGTGGGACTTAGTTCTGAGTAAAAATGCTTTGGACCGCAGTGTAAGGCTGCACAGTCTTTACCCAGTTACTTGGGAGTCAGCTCCATTGAATACAGTGGGACTTCCTTCTGAGTAGACAGTGTAAGGCTCCATCTACAATAAAGGAATAAAGACTCCACCCGTTTCCTAAGAAATGGCTGGCTGCTAAAGCATTGGAATTAAAGAATTTAAAGCAGATTGGTGGCCTTTTCCTTCAAAATTATAGGAAGGGCTTCGTATGCCAGGTTCACAATTTCCTTCATTTGGTGCAGGGATTTTATTTTCTGTATTTAAAGGACTCCGTTTTCACACGCACACACACACACACACACACAACTTTTAATTGTTCTCTGAGACTGGGAGAGGAGGAGAAAGGAAAACAGGGACACCCCGGGATCAAATCAGAAACCGGGACAGCTTCTGTAATTCTGGGACTGTCCCTGGAAAATCGGGGCATTTGGGGAGCATGCAGACTCTGCCTCCCCTATTGAAAGGAAATATTCTGCTTGTTCCTGCTTCAGTCATCTTGTGATTAGTTGTGTTCTATACATGTGCCTAGAACTCCAGTGGAAAAGAGGGCTACAAATCTAAAGAAATTAATACACTAGCCATGGCAATGAAGTTTCCAATGATAAGAGCGAACAGGCAGACTTGGCTTATAGGCCAGCAGGTGGGCTTGTTCTGTGCAAATGTGAAATTGCATAATTCTTACCAGATTTTTTTTTTTAAAGGGCGGGGAGGGAGACATGCACACACAGAGCGAGGAAAGATCTACAAGGCCGGTGGAAAGCAAAACACACCGGTGAATCTCTGAGGAGAGTCCAGGTGCCTCAGGCAAAGCCAGACGTGTGCAGACACAGATATGAGCACAGATTACGGAGCAAAGCGCCAGGTACAAATGAACTTGAAGCAATGCCACCACATCAAAGGGAAGCATTGTTAACAACACAGAATTCTTCCTCAAGGGATCAAGGGTGGATTTTGCTCTCACTCTGGTGCATTTCATCTCTCTATCAGTCCTGTAAAATAGATCAGGCTGGGAAGCCAAGCCAAGGGAAAAAAAAAAAAAAAAGACTCCTGCAAGCTGCATTTATATTAATACAAATAGAAGTTATTTTGGGTTGTATCCAACTAGTTCTTTCTCAGAGTGTTGTTGTTGCTGCTGCTACATTTATAACCCACCTTTCATCCACACAGAGGTCAAGGTGGCTTTCCAATTTATCCTCACAACAACCCTTTGAGGTAGATAAGGCTGAGGGTGGCCACCCAGCAATTCATCATGGCTAAGTGGGGGTTTGAACACTTGTCTTCCAAATCCTAGTCCAGCACGCTAACCACTATGCCACACTGCCACCCCAACTTAGGTCCATCGATTTCATTGGGTCTGCGCTCTGAGTAGGGCTAACACTGAATGCAACCCTTTGTTTCAGTGGTCTCTTTATTGCTCTCAATGTTTTATGCTTCTGTTGACACTGCATTGGCACTTATTTCTCGAAGTTGTTGGATTTCGTATTTTAAGGACCTGCAAGGTCTGTAAACTACCCAAAGGTCTCGGTTGATAGGCAAAATACATATGTTATGAATAAAGAAATAACTTCTATGGCTCATAGTGGAGGCTTAGGAACTATGTAGAGCCCCAAAGCATTGCATCACAACCGTCGACCACTGAATTCTCAAAAGCCTTGCCCATAAATTGCAAGCTGATGTGCTCACTCTCAGGCTATCTATTCACTCATTTAATTCCTTTAACAGGCTTTATATGCCACTTAATCATCCAGAACCTCAAAGTGGCTTACACAGAATTTGCAAAGTTCATTAAAAAGAATACACTGATAAAATTGTACATTAAAAGCAAATTAAACGGCAGTTTATCAAAATAAAAGTAAAGCCAGCAGTTCTAAAAATAAAATAAAATAAAATTACATGTCTGAGTAGGGTTGCCTATACTATATACAGTAAACACACACACACACACAAACCTACATGCCCTCCACTGCCCTTAGTAAAACCCTTTAATCCCAATTTTATTTACTTTATATTTTGGTAGATTTACAAAAGGAGAAACACAAACCAATAAATAAATTTAAGAAAGGGGCAAGATCAGACGCAAGATGCACAAAACATTTTTTTTTTAAATCAAAAAAATCAAGACTCCTTGTGCTCCGCACTGCTCCCCCTTTCTTCCTGCCCAGGGTGGCCCTGCCCTCTGCTTGCCCCTCATAGCAGGCCTGTCACATGGGGCGGGGCCTTTGTGGTGGTGGCCTCTCCTCCTCCCTGCCTGCTCTCCAGTAGCCTCTATGAGCTGGTAGTGGCAGCCACAGAGGAGCCACAGGATTTTCCCTCGAAGCCGCTACTGCTGCTGCCACTGCTCAGGAAAAGCATCAGCTCATCCTCCTCCCTCAGCTTGGCGGATGTGCTGGTGGGGGAAATAGGGACATTCCAGGATCAAATCAGAAGCCAGGATGGTTTTTGTAATTCCGGGACTGTCCCTGGGAAAAAGGGACACTTGGAGGGTTGGTTCATATATGAAGCTCCTTCTTCATTTATTTCAGTTGGTATACACCAGGGATGTCCAACAGGTCGATTGCAATCTACTGGTAGATACCCGCAAGGTTTTGGTAGCTCATGGGTCGATCTCTGGCTCCCTTTCCTCAGTGTCGTCGAAACTGACTCCTGTCCCGCCCCCTCGCCCTGTCCTCCATTGTTGCCTGATCAGTGGAAGGGAAGATGGAGCTTTCTCTCTGTGGCTGTTTTCATTCAAAGCAATATTATTGTGAGTGACTTTTCCCCTTTGACCCCCCACCCCAAAATGGAACTTCCCTCCTAAGAAAGTATTTGTACAAAAGTGGGGCTTTTTTCCTCCCTAAAAGAAGCTGAGCAACTCTGACCTGAACCCCCGCCCCCAAATGGGGTTAGATCATTGCCAGATTTTAATTCTGAAAGTAGATTGCAGTCTCTTGGGAGTCGGCCACCCCTATATACACCTTATTTTATCCGCAAGGCCTTCCAGCTATTCTGGAAGGCAACGGGGGTTTCTCTGAGCTCAGCTGCTCCATAAGATCATGTAGAACTCCAGAATAAGGAAGTAATCAGCCTTAATCACTCTCACTCTCAGATAATGCCCCTGTACCTTCTTTGCCCTCTCTCATCCTATCATAGAATCATAGAATTGTAGACCTGGAAGGGACCCCAAGGATCAATGCAGAAATATGCAGCTGTCCCATACGGGGATCGAACCTGCAGCCTTGGCATTATCAGCACCATGCTCTAATCAGTTGAGCTATCAGTAGGGGGAAGGGTCATGGCTCAGTGGTAGAGCATCTGTTTGACAAGTAGAAGGGCCCAGGTTTAATCCCCAGCCTGTCCAAGCAGGGTTGGGAGAGACCCCGACCGAGATCCCAAAGAGCTTCTGCCGGTCCATGCAGGCAATACTGGGCTAGATGGAGCATTGCTCCAACTCAGTATAAGACAGCTTCCTGTATCTTTTCCTCACATATCCAAATCCGGCCACCAGAACAAACAGAACACAATGCAGAATTGCATTTTTTTCCCGGCGTGAAAGTGGGGTAGGCTTCTTCCTGACGATAGAAAAAAAAGGGGGGTAATTGGCGTGGGGGTGGGGTGCACGTTTCAACAGTGCTTGTTACAGTCAACAATATTCAAATGGCACAGAGATATTTCCTTGAAATAAAGGACAATTTGCGTCTATTTGTTTAAGTCTCCTCGTCCCCATCCCTAAGCATTCCTAAGCATGAAGCAGCCGACAGCCAGCTGCCTCAAACCAGTGTGTGTGTGTCCATTAATTCAGAATTACTCCAATTACGAGCTTTTGATGCTCTGAAAACCTCTCTCTAACCCAAAAGAGATGGAGAGCCCTCAGCCCATCCAATCAGATCGCTTTCCCTGCTCCTGCCAGCAGATGTAAGCAATTTGCTTTTTTTTATTTCTGCATATTCAGCGCGAGCGAGGCTGTTGGCGACCTTTCGTCCCAGAGCCTGCAGGATTCTAACCCTATCAAATTAAACCATTTTGCTCATTTATTCCCAAACGCTTGGCCGGTGCTAAGCAGGGCCTCCCGCTGCATAGCAATGGCGGGCGATCGTGTCCGCTCATACCCTGAGCCTAATCAGAGATTATTAAGGAAAATATACAGTGCGTTAATTTGATGAGATTGGTTATAGGTACTACAGTTAAAGGTCAGCCTCTTACGTGTATCTCCCTCGGTCACCGCAATATTTCCCCCTCGCTCGACAGCCCTCCGCTTCCAAACAATAGGCCAAGGAGACACGTTTATTTTCGTCACGCTGGGGACAAGCTCAACAGGGATAAAGAAAGGAATTATTTAAAGTTCGCATAAACAAACCAGCCCCATGCATGGCAAGCGCCCCCACACTTATCTTCTGCTAAACCCACCACTACCACGGCCTGCAATTCTCTTATCTCTGCATTTATTGATTGTGTTTTGGCCCTGGCCTTAAAAGAACATTGGAAGGAAAGGAGAGAGAGCGAGAGAGAGAGCGTTGAGATTTTCTTCCAAAGGCTAGGCCCATTTATTGTGGTACTTGCTAGCAAAGCCTAGTGAAATACCCTGGTAAAATCAGACGCCACCAACTTCTCAGTCACCAGGTTTCCTTGTTAGGGGGTTGGTGATGCTTTTGCAGGAGCCTACGGTTAACATCTGCAACATTCACCTTTCTGCAATTAATTTCCTCTTGCTGGGGCAGACTTTGGTAATATGATGCTCTGAGAGAGGAAAAAAACTTGGTGCCCCCCCAACTATTTCTTATTTTTGCTATAACTCCTTTTGGTACAGTTGCTTTTTAATGGATATTCTCAATAGGCTTGCTGAAATGGCACATTATTACAAAAACAGAAATAACAACAACAACAATAATAACAACAATAATAATTTTGTACCCCCTGCACTGCCCTAAATCCCGTACTACCCTTTGGTTCCTACTGTGTTTTCTCACAGAAGAAGCTGCCTTATAACAGGTGAGACGATTGGTCTACTCTAGGGGTAACCAATGTGGTGCCTTCTAGCAGTTGTTGGACTACAACTCCCATTAAGCTTAAATTGGCCATGTTGGCTGGGGCCGATGAGAGTTGTAGCCCAGGGGGTGTGAGACTTCATTTCTGAGGCCCGAATGTATCAAGCCTCCCTTCCTGGCCTTGGGTCCAAGCGACGCCACCTCCTCAGCCACACCTTCTGTCTCCAAGCCACACCTCTTACTGGTCTTGCCTCACACCTTCCTTGATTGCTTTTGCCTGGTGAGAATGGGTCCTTGACTCTTTATTGTATGAATGGAGGACAGAGGGTGTGTTTGTGACCCCATCTGCACTAAACATTTAAAGCAGTTCCATACCACTTTAAACAGACATGGCTTCTTCCCAAAGGCTTCTGGGAAATGTACTTTGTTAAAGGCATGGAGAGTGGTTGCAGGACCCCCTCTTTCACTCACAGAGCTACAATTCCAGATTTCCCTGGGAAGATGGATTGATTGTTACACCACTCTTAGAACTGTAGCTCAAGGAAAGGGATATGAGTCTGTTAACACTCTACAGCACCCTTAACAGACTACAGTTCCCAGATTCATTGGGGGAAAGCAATGACTGTTTGAAGTGGTTTGAAGCTGCTTTAAATGTACAGTGCAGATGGAGCCTGTAACTAGCTTACTGTATGAAGGTATTTTTTATATGTAATAATGCCCAGTGATATCTCAGAAGCCATGTTTGAGGATTCTAGGTAGGAGCTGAGGATGGAGGGACAGGTTGAAATGCCCTGCCCATTTTTTTTTTGCCCCATCTTGTGACTAAAGGAAACCAAATAAATTATGCAGAATAAATATTTTATTTTATTTTTTAAAAAACAGCTTTCCTTGGGGCAGTGTTTGCATGGGGGAAAAAATTCAATTCAGTTTGCATTTAAAGATGAGCCTACCCAGTTTGGAGTTTCCAAAACAAATTCATGAACAGCCGCTCTGTGAAGTTTGCACTTCTCTGAATTTTGCAAAGCAGTTATCCAGCTAAGTAATGCTTACAGAAACGCGCATAAAAACCTATATCTTAGTGAAAATGACACACACATATGCACTTTGTTAGGGACATTTGCTTTGCAAAAATGTGTACATTGTGCAACATTGCATAATAAAAATGTGTATATGAAGAGAAATTCACACTAAAATGCTCATGAATTTTCATGAGGACTTAAAGTATATGTTGCAAGATATGAAGTACTGAATTTAAGACTGGAAAATATGAAAACAAAATTAACACATTCATCTCCCCCCAGGACAATGACTAACTTCTTTTTAAAATGTGAATATGCAGTGCTTTTTTCTGGGGATACGAAGGGGTACGCGTAACCCTAAACATTTTGTGAATCTTTGTACTTTTGGCCATTTACTGTATTTATTTCCCCTGATTTGAACTATAAAATGGCCATTTTCTTGAGTCAAAATGAGAGCACCCCTAAACATTTTTAAAGGAAAAAAGCACTGGTGTGTGTGTGTGTGTGTGAGAGAGAGAGAGAGAGAGAGGGAGAGGGAGAGAGAGAGAGAGAGAGAGAGAAATAGTATGGTGTTTTTAAATTGATGTGAATGACAACTCCAACCCAGGAAGAGCGGCAGATAAAACAGATGAACTATGCCGAGATGGCAAAACTTACAGGAAGAATTATAAACCAGGAAGAGACGGACTTTAATAAAGAATGGGCAAAACTATTGTAAACAATTACATACATTGATAGGATTGGCAGAAAACTTGTAGTAAAAATTTGAACTATGGAATGATAAAGGATTTATAAGAATAGAGTTATGAAAGAGATGCAGAGGGGGAAATTATTATACTAAGATCTACAATGGGGGGGGAGGCAATGGGGATTTTATGTTTATGTTTTTATTTCGCTTGTACATGTAAAATAGAAAATGCAAAAACAAAATGGAAAAATAAAAAATAAACTGATGTGAAGGAGCTGTCCAGCTTGTCACTGACAAGAATAGAAAGGGTTACCATCTCTACTTCTCCTAACCTAAGTCAACAGATTTTACTTGGAAAACCTCCCCCTCCTGCAGCCTTTTTGTACAGGAAATGA
Organism: Podarcis tiliguerta; assembly: GCF_965153285.1. Classification (NCBI taxonomy): domain Eukaryota; kingdom Metazoa; phylum Chordata; class Lepidosauria; order Squamata; family Lacertidae; genus Podarcis; species Podarcis tiliguerta. The sequence continues at coordinate 22,690,812 of NC_139547.1, forward strand.
AGTGCAGGAAATGCAATATGGAGACATGACTTACCCGCAACGGCGTGTCACCATTTTTATTATCAGGGGTGTAATCACCCTTCGGGGAGGAATCATTATTCCTGCTAGGTACAAGAGCACACCAGGCCACCAGATTGTGTGTAGAAAATAGTGAGGGATAATTCCACCCCTTCATCATTCAGGACTTTACTTTGTCAATAAGAGGGAGAAGGGATTATATCTTCTTCTTTTTTTAAAATGGTGACCGTTGAAGAGATTTATCTTTTTAAAGAAAAGAAAAGAGACATCCTTTTTTATTATTATTATCCCTCCACCTGGTGGGAATGAGAGCAATTTTGATTTCAAAATGCCAGCTCTGTGGCAAATGCCTTCAGTAGCTCTGGCCTGCTGGGCCTTTTCCACACAGGCGTAGTTCCAGCGCAAAGGCCTCCTTTCTTCGTTCCTCGCTGGCTCCTCCAGCACTTTCTCTTGTTCTCCTTTTCATGAGCATGCCCTTGCCGTCGCCTTTTGGCCGTCAAAACAACAACCTGTTCATTCAAGAGGAAAGGTAGCTCCGGACTTTGTTGCCACAGCTACTCTGCCATCTCACAGTAAAAGGCCTCGTTTCTCCTTAATTGAGGCCTTGAACCATTACTATTACCACTACTATTATTTTTACAGTAGGTCCATTAGGCCAAATTGTCCTCACTTCCCCACAGAAGCTAGCAAACTCTCCAACATCATCTTGGCTACGGGGCGCCAACCATAGGGGGCAGAAGGGGCTCCAGCTCCCTCAATATTTCTGGGGCGGCAGGGACCAATCCCCTTCCCATAATATTGAGGGGGCCTCCATACCCTGCTGCCCCCGGGCGAGTGCTGTAGCACTGGGTCAGAGCAGGATGCACAGAGGGTGATTTTCACCCTCCGCGCTCCCCCCTCACCACCAGGAGTTTCCATTATAATTTTTTTAATGAAGCAAATCACTGTGGAAAAGTGGAGAACTGAATTTAAGATTGGGAAAATGAGAAACAGAGAGAACTGAACTTGATAGATTTGTCCATCTGTAGTAGGAGTAAAGTTCTGGAACATTCTACCTTTTCAGCTATCTAGGACCCACCGCTTTAGGAGAAAGGCATAGCAAGAACGGAAAATCAACCTAGGGCCATTGCTACTGCCAAGATGAAGGAAGAGACATGCTCAAAGGGTTCATGCAAGCACATTCAGCATTTAAGTCAAAAGACTGCACCTGACCAAAGGCAGATTGCATGACCTTCCATAAAGGAAGAAGAAGAAGAGTTTGGATTTGATATCCCGCTTTATTACTACCTGAAGGAGTCTCAAAGCAGCTAACATTCTCCTTTCCCTTCCTCCCCCACAACAAACCGTGAGGTGAGTGAGGCTGAGAGACTTCAGAGAAGTGTGACTAGCCCAAGGTCACCCAGCAGCTGCATGTGGAGGAGCGGAGACGCGAACCCGGTTCCCCAGATTACGAGTCTACCTCTCTTAACCACTACACCACACTGGCTCTCTAAAGGAGCATAGGAAGATGTGTTATATTGAGTCAGGCCATTGGTCCATTGAGCTCAGTACTGGAACTGTCTATGCTGATGGGCAGCAGCTCCACAGGGCCATACCCAGCCCTATCCAGAGATGCTGGAGATTGAACCTGAGGTCTTCTGCATGCAAAGCAGACCTGATTACTTTTCACAATGGATAGGGTGCCCTTTCTGCCCCGCACCCCCATTGTCGATTGAAGTGATCCAGCTGGCTCTTCTTACAAACATACAATCTCACCAGCAAAGTTGAATAACAAAATCTTACCTGCAAGCAAGGCAGCAGTGTTGAGGCAGCGGAGGCACAGTGGAACCAATCACACCAGTGCCAGAGCAAAAGCAGAATGAAGAGAAATGAGAGAAAGCTAGAGAAAGAGAATAATTGAAAAGCTGCCTCCGTGGTGTGGATTGTTGGAGTCCGGTTCATGGAAGGCAAGATATAGGCTTTGTTATCTACTATACAATGGTACTGGGACTTTCATAACCTTCTGTCCATGTTCCTTCATATATCCTCACATAACAGCAGTTCTGTTCCCCGAGATCTGTTTTCTAAGAAGTGGAATTAAACTTTAATTCAGTGTTATGTGTTATGTTGCCAGAAGGAAGTTTGGCTAATAATGCTCCCTTCCTCATGATCCGTGGCGCTAGAGTTCTGCAAACCCTATAGTGCATCATGCTTTGTATGCTGTTTTGTGCCTAAGATACTGTTGCTGCTGCTTCTGTGGGATCTTGATGCAACAAATAAACACCTTGGCCTACAGAGTTTGAAATAAGGGATGGAAATAATACGCTCAACAACCACCACCACCACCACAACTCACCCTAAGGTCCCAGGGTGAGTTTTATCAATTAAAACACAGTGTTAAAAACCATTCAAAACAACGTACATTCACAGAAATAAAGCAGACCCTAGAAATATACATCTGAAATGTCAAAAGCCAGGATAAAGATGTATGTTTTCAGCATTCACTGGAAGCGGCACCTCCATGAGGAGGGAGCTCCACAACTTAGGATCGGCCACAGAGGACACTCTCTCCTGGGGCGCCGCCCTAGCTTCTGAGGGCAATGAAACAAGCAAGAGGACCTTCTCTGCCAATCTTAGCACTTGAGAGGGTCTGTAGGCGGAAAGAGGTGGTCTTTCACATACTTGTGGCTTTGTCATGTAGGGCTTTAAACACTAACAGGAGCATCTTGTATTGGGCAACCAATGCAACAGTTTTAAAAACAAAGGTTATACGAGATCTAAATGGAACCCCAGCCAATAATTTGGCAGCTGCGTTTTGGGCCAGTTTAAGCTTCCGAAGTCATCTTCAAGGAAAGCCTCACGTACAGCACTTTGCAACAATTCAACCTGAAAGTTGCCAGAGCATATTTAAAGGGCTTTTACACAGAAGATAGAGCAAGCTTGCTTTCTGCTGCTCTAGAGTAGGGGTCAGCAAACCTTTTCAGCTGGGGGCCGGTCCACTGTCCCTCAGACCTTGTGGGGGGCTGGACTATATTTTGAAGAAAAAAATGAACAAATTCCTATGCCCCACAAATAACCCAGAGATGCATTTTAAATAAAAGCACACATTCTACTTATGTAAAAACACGCTGCATCCCGGACCGTCCGCGGGCCGGATTTAGAAGGTGATTGGGCCAGATCCGGCCCCTGGGCCTTAGTTTGTCTACCCATGCTCTAGAGCAGCGGTTCTCAACCTGTGGGTCGCCAGATGTTGTTGGACTACAACTCCCATCGTCCCTGAGCTCTGGCCTTGCTAGCTAGGGGTGATGGGAGTTGTAGTCCAACAACATCTGGGGACCCACAGGTTGAGAAAGGCTGCTCTTGAGGGTAAAGTCCGAGCCAGTGGTGTAGTGAGCCCGGCTGCACCGGGCGCAACATCAGGGGGGGGGGGGGGCGCTCGCACTCGCAGCTCTCTGCCCCTACCTGGCTCACTCACTCTCTCTCACTGCAGTGCTGGCTGTGCAAATCCGATCCGAGCCGCCAGGTTGCCGCCCACTGTGGAGGGGGGGGTGCCAGGCATGCGGTGCGGTGTGGAGAGAGAGCGAGGGACTATCTGGGGGAGGGACAGTGCAGCGGGGGGCGCAAATTACTTGCCTTGCCCCAGGTTAGGGGGCACAAATTACTTGTCTTGCCCCGGGTGCTGACAACCCACGCAACGCCACTGGTCCGAGCTAATGGATTCCAGTTACAAGAAAGGAGATTCTGACTAAACATTAGGGATAATTTTCTGACAGTAAGAGTGTGTGACAGTGGAACGGACTACCTCAGAAGGTACTGGACTCTCCCTCATAGGAGGATTTTAAACAGAGGTTGGATGGTCATCCATCAGGGATTCTTTAGTTGTGATTCCTCTATTGCAGGGGGTTGGACTAGATGACCACTGGGGGCCCCTTCCAGCTCTACAATTCTGTTATTCTATATATTCCATACAGCGGCTTATTCATTTCTGTCAAAAATGGCCTATACCTGGTGAACCAGCAGAAACTGAGACAGAGATCCAAATTTTACATTTGCAGCAGTTCATACTTTACACCTGTAGTATGTTGCTTTGAGACACTTGTATAAAGGGACAAATGAAATCTTCCTGACCTATAGGATTGGACCCTGTTATTGCTGAATTTTATTGTTTCATTTATTTATTTTTATGTTGTGTATATTTTACAGTGTGTTTATGTTGCATTTTTGTATGCTGCTTAGAGATTTTTAAATACTAAGTGCTTAGAAATGCTTTCAAATAAATAAAATTGTTGTGGTGGTTGTTACTTTTCCTGCTCTCTCAAACCACCGCTAAATATGAAGCAAGAAAGCGAAGCAAGTTGGTATGCAGATTCAAAAACCTGCATGGGGACTTAATACCTCTTCACATCAACCTTTATTCTAAAAAGGCCCTCCCCCGCCTGGCAACCTTGCTACTCCCAGCAGAACATTTCCAAAACAAACTAAATATTTTCAAAAGGTGACAGTGGAAAATAGAAGAAAATGGACTTGGATAAATAGCACACTCTATTCTAAACAAGAACATCACACATTTGAACATTTACTGGGGGTCAACCATTTTGGGCAAGGACCCATGGGAATGAAAGATGGTGGCACTTGAAAGAGAATGCACTCATTCTCCACAGAGCCTCCATGGAGGAAAAAAGTGACTTAAGTGCCAGCGAGAGACAGGCAGCTAGCGGCTGCATTGGGAAGATCTGTTCAACAAAGACAGCTGTGTGTCCAAAGAGAAAACACCAAACGAAGGAGATTCGTGATTGGATTTCCCACCAATTTACTTTTTTTTTTTTTTGTAAACAAGGAGCTGGGTAAGGGGTGAGATCAGGACTGCAAGATGGGCAGAGGGGGAGTTCTTAACCATTTCCTCCCACACTCCAATTTCCTGATGAAAACCACTCTCACACACTATTATTTGATTTCTGTGGGACATATATGTACTCACAGGTTTCCCATAAGAAGTAACGTAGAAGAGTTAGTAGGGAGGATTTTTTTGATCCAGAAAATGGTGTGTGGGGCGGAGGGGAGGGTTAAGATGCCTCCCCTCTAGGGATATGGTCTCATTCTGAACTGTCCCCTCACTGGCTACTTCCTACAAATGTGTAAAGAGATGGGAAATACAATCGATCAGGGTTGGACCTCAAACTTCTAACAGCAGGCATCAGTAACAATAATAGCAGCAGTAAATAAATGACAGGTGCCTGACTGGAATGTGGCAGGTTGGGGTATATGGCCACATTCACACCATGAATTTGAAGCACTATGATACCACTTGAAACTGTCATGGCTTCCTGCAGGTGATTCTGGGAGCTGTAGTTTGCTGAGAGCTGCTATGAGATTACAGTGGTACCTCAGGTTACATACGCTTCAGGTTACATACACTTCAGGTTACAGACTCCGCTAATCCAGAAATAGTACCTTGGGTTAAGAACTTTGCTTCAGGATGAGAACAGAAATTGTGCTCCGGCGGCAGCGGGAGGCCCCATTAGCTAAAGTGGTGCTTCAGGTTAAGTACAGTTTCAGCTTAAGAACGGACCTCCAGAACGAATTAAGTACTTAACCCGAGGTACCACTGTATTATTCCGGTCACAGAGCTGCAATTTGCAGAGTGGTTTAACAAACAATACCTCTTCCCAGGGAACTACAGTGGAAGTGGGTTTGGCATGGCAGCAAGGAAAGGATTCAGTTCCACATTCCACTAGCACTTGCTGATGGAATGGCCCTCCATCAGAGTTGGGAATCCCCCAAACCCCTTCTATGGGAATTGCCCAGTGTTGAGCCTTTTAGTGGTGCAAGCTAGGTATCAAGAGCTCCCTGGGTGACTGGAGTAAGAGATTCCAGCCATGGCAGGGGCGCTAACACAAGCTTAGGGTGTGCCATGCTCATCCTCCTCCTCCTCAGGCCCCTTATGCTTATGAAGTTCAACCACCACTTAACCAAAGTAAGCCTTGAGTCAGAGAGGAAAAGGCAAAACAACAACAACAATTCAAGCAGCCAGTTAATTCCTTTCCAGCCTTATCAACCAGTGATCCAAATAGCCTAGTGAGGCTCTAACACCAAGTGTGTGTGGATAGGAAGATGACCAGGGCAAAATGGCCTTAAGCCCACATTTGCAAAGCCTTTTAAGGCCTTGTCGACTGCAACTCCCATCATCCCTTGCCATTGGCCAGGCTAGCTGGGGTTGATGAGAGTTGTAGTCCAAAACATCTGGAGGGCACACAGTTGGAGAGGACTGGTCCATGCACACTTTTTTTTTCTTTTTAAGCCCTATGTGCTGCTGTGTTGCTGCATCCATCGTTTGGCATGTAGTTCACCACTCATCTCAGCCACAATTACCCTGATGTTTCGCAAGCAAATCTGAAATAGGAGTATTTCTCCTCCCCTTGCTCATCTCCCCCTCCCTAACCCTGCAATTTATCACAGCTGAATCACAGGCTCTTAGGCCAGCTTCATGGCTGAGTAGGCAAGAACTCTTTCCTAATCCCCAGCAGCAAACAGCTTAGGACAATACTCCATGTGCCAATTGGAGACGTTCCACTTATCTCAACCACCTTCCAACATAGCTACCTGTAAGGCAACAGGCAGGTTCTTAAATGCCTGAAGTTGTTTCAAACCAACCTTGTTTCCCTGCTGTTCGTTGCTGAATGCGTCGATATTCAAGGATTAATTTACAGGCCTCAGTGGCAGACTTTGGGCTTTAACATTTCAGCGGCGCGCTGGGCGCTGCCAGAATTGAGAGTCCCCCAGCCCACTTCTCGTCTTCCGTTGTTCATCATTGTTGCGGTGCCCCCTGCAGCACCCTCTTGGCTCGGCGCCCGGTGTGAGCGAGCCGGTTGTGCTCCTCTAAATCCGCCTCTGCAGGCCTCCGTTTCACGTGGAGTGTACAGGGGATCTTTTTCTAAAAAAGAGTTCATAATGGCAATTCCTTTCTACTTTAAAGCATTCTGTGAAATTGGCCCAATCAGCAGGGTGAGGTTACCAAGAAGGTCTGTCTGTTGTTCTTCCTTTCCTGGCTCAACCATCAGCTCCAAGTTTTGTTCTTGAAATGCAAGCCAGCCCAGCAAACTGTTATTTAGTGCATGAGCGTTATTCTGAAACAAAGGAGCGAGAGAGCTGATTTGGGTGTCTGTCTCTTAAGAAAACCCCAGTTACCGTATATTATCCGCCATAGCTTGACTGGCAATGGATCTCCTGTGCTAGTCTGCTGGGAACCTTAAAATGAACATCAGCAATTATAGACCCAAAGTCTGCTGCAATTTGAAGGCATTATCTCAGGATAATTGCCCTGAAACATTCCTGTTGCAAAGGCAAAGGTAGATAATTTAAAAATCCATCGTTCTTTGTCTGCATAACAGTTTGGACAGCAAACCCTCCCCTGTTGTGGGCATTGTAGCGAGATAATAAGGCTCAAAATTGGTCCTTTGCAAATATCTGGCGCAGTTCATAAAGGTGTGTGGATATTTTCTCCTTTAATTTTCTTTCCTCGCTCCTCTTAGGGGCAATTTTCAAAAACAAAGCAGAAAGGCTGCTCTAAGCTAGACAAGTAGGACCAAACAAACCCCAAATGACCTCTGAACCCAATACATTTGGTGGTCACATGACAACTCATTGCCCAGAGGGGAGGAGTTAAGTGACTTTGTATTCCATCCAGGCTAAGGGAGGGAGATCTTGCTGCCACAGTCCTGAGAACAAGAACAACTTCACTGGAACCTGAACAGCAGCAGCTGTTTCACCTGGTTGTAAATGGAATGTGAAGACATTTGTTTAATTCTTTAGGAGTCTATGAGCTTTTACTGATAAATCAGCTTATCAAAGAGGGGAACTGTTTGTAGGGAGGGCAGCAATTGCACTTAGCAGAATGCACTAGCAGTTCCACTTCAAACCTTCCATCTCATTGTGAGAAAATTGGTGTGGGTGCAGTAGGGGAAGAAGTGATGCCCACAGTCCAGCCAGGGATACAATTAACAAATGCCTGACGAGGTTTACTACAGAATATAGAGATACGATATTCACAATCCGGTCCCATTTTTTGCATTAATCGGCATTTTTTTTAAAAGAAAAAGCGCAAATTTTTGCATTTTTCACAAAATAAGCATTTTTGTATGCATTTAATCCTCATTAAGCATTTTTTGTACATAGTTTAATCTAAAATGTGCATTTTAATACACATCTTGGTACTTTTTACCTTTTTTTGAGCTGATAAATTTTTTTTGCATTATACAGAGAAGCAAAAAACCAGAATGGGACCAGTGTTCTGATTTTGCTCCAGGAAGTGTGAGTTAGTATTGGTTCACTATAAAATGTGGAGTGAATACATTCCTAATACCTGCCTGGCCCCATTCTTTATGGCAGCCTCCCTCAACCTGGTGTCTTCCTGGTGTTTTGGACTATAACTCCCAAAGACCTAATCTTGTACTGTACTTGATAGCTGCCACTTGGCTAGCAGTGGCCAACATTGGAAGCACAGTACTCCACACAGTTCTTACTGTAGGGATGTTGGTCCAAATCTGGTCTCCTGTTCTAGCTAAAAAACTTATGCCAAGAGAGGCAAACACAGGAGGGGCAAGATATGTGGAACCCCTTCTTGCATTACGTGATCTGTTGGAGAGATATAATGCAGCTTCTAGTGGAACAATTGCCAGCTCTTGCCTATTGCACAATAATGCTCAGTCGCAATAAGAACTAGAAGCTTGCTTTTTAGAAACAACAACACCAAAGCTCTTGAGATAATTTGGTTGTTGATGGCAACGCTTAAGTAGCATGGAAATCCCTTGGGAGCTGATGACTAAGACTTTATGCCAGGGATGGGGAACCAGTGGTCTTCCAGGTGTTGTTGAACTCCAGCTCCCACCAGCTCCTGCCAGTTTGGCCAATAGCCAGGGACGATGCAAATTGCAGTCCAATGCTATCTGGAAAGCCACAGAGCGCCCCCCTCCCAATTCCTGCCCTACCCCTTGATGAGCACCTATAATTCTCAGCAAATATCTCTCTGCTGTGTTGCCGTCTTCTTCCTCTGCCTGGCTTGGTTTAATTTTACAAAGTTGGAGCCAGAACAATTATCTGATTCTTCACATATGTGGCCAGCTTTCAGTGGTCATTTCAGACGTTTCATTGGTTTGTGACCTCTGTAATCAGAAAATTCATATATATATATATATATATATATATATATATATATATATATATATAATGTTTGCCTTTAAAGAACCTAAGCGAACAGGCTGGATCTGTTCATATTATCCCTTCCAAGCTGTCTGAGGCTTTCATCCTCCCCTCTCCCACACATGCCCTTATTGCTCTCCCACTCACCCACCAATGCGGGTCTGTCAGTGGTACAAAGAGGTCAACATCAAAGCGCTTTTACAGCTAACAGCCAGCAGCTAATGCTGGCATTATGGGAAGAAAGAGAGAGAGAGAGAGGGAGGGAGAAAGGGAGAGGGAGAGAGGGAGAGAGGGAGAGGGAGAGAGAGAGGGAGAGGCAAAGAGACTGAATGAATGGCCCTCTCATCTAGAAAGACCTCAAAGAATAGAACAAAAACTTCCATTCTCCCACACTTTATAATACTCCTGGGCTGAGTGTGTGTTATATGGTAACGCAGCTGAGTTTGAACGGCATTAGCGCTCTTTCAGTTTACAAACAAGAGACCTAATTTAGAAGGGGGGTGGGTGGAAATCTCCTATCTGATTATTTCTTTGTGTTCACCCATGTGGCAAGGAGGAGGGGGGGGCGGAAGGATCTCTATGAAGAAGGGTGTCTGTCTGCGTGTGCTGAGGTAGCTTATTAACTTCTCTAGCTGTATTTTTTTTAAAAAAAAAATATTGTGAAGGGCAATTGGGAAATCATTTATTCGTCCATAAATTCTTATGCGGGTGGAAAGAGAAAGAAAGAAAGAAAGAAAGAAAGAAAGAAAGAAAGAAAGAAAGAAAGATTCATGTTCTGTCCCTCTGAGTCAGCTGTCTTGCATTTCAGCTGCATCCCGGACCTTGCATTATCTTGGTCTAGAGCAGAGATTGGGAACTCATAGACTTGGGCCCTGACTGCAACTTTCAAAGCCTCTATGGCCCGCAGGACTCTCTCCAGACCACCCACCTTATTTGCCCTGCTTCCTGCCCTCTGTGAATGTCCTAGCATGGCCTGAATGTGTCCTTGATCTCTAGCAATGCCTCTTCTTGCTGGATGGCGGATAGCGAGGGACATCTGAGCGTCTGTACAAATTAGCCTACTGTACCAAGGTAAAATTCACATTCATTTCTCACCCACTTTTTCCTTCTGGCCTCACCTACCACTGGCAAGGTGGGGTTGGCCAGAAGGGAATGTAGCCATCAGACTGAAAAAAAATATGTATGTTTCAACACTTCAACACTAGTAAAGGGACAGACTCCTTCATCATAGCTGACGGGCATGTGTGTGTCCTGGCTCCCTCCCAACACAAGCAGACAGAGGCTGTTTTGTACAAGTAATAAAGATCTTTATTCAGGCAAGTTGTGGTAGAGGCTTGGCAGCAGACACAGAGTTCAGGAGTTCAGGATCCAGGCAAAAAGTTCAGAACTAGACAGAATCAATGAAGCTGACCCAACCAATGGCATGCCCCTCCTACCAAGCTTTTAAAGGCGAGGCATCGTGAACTAACTCAGGAGACTCTCTTGCTTTGCAAGAACGTTGGAATTGTAATTCAGGGAAGGTGGGTCTTCACTTGGAGTGGCAGCTGGTTCTAGGGGTCAGTGCTGCACTTTCCTGTTCAGGCTCCAGATCAGTTGCTGCCGCCTCCTAAGCTGCCTCCATGCTCAGCTCCCTCCAGCTTCCACAGGCTCTCTCTGCCCTACCAGAAGTTGAGGGAGGAACTGACATCCCTTATCCCTCTTCCAAAGTGGCTGAAGTTGAGGCACAACAGGGAGATACCCCTCTACCAAACTTGTTTCTCACCATTCAGGACCCCCGCTCCCATTTCTTCCTACTCCTCTGCCTCCAAAGTCCTCAAACCCAAACCCAATCCTGACTGTGTTCAGGGGCAGAGGAAGGGGTGTGTGTGGTGGGGGCAGGTCACCCCGGGTGTTATCACTGAGGGGGGTGACAAAATGCCAGGCAGCACTCACTGCGGGGCCTGCAGCACATCTGAACCATGCGTCTCTCCTGGGAGTGACACGGTGGCTTGGGCACCCGCAGGCTTCACGCAGCCCCAAACAGCCCACCCGCTGCCTCCCCACCAGCTATAGGGAGGCTGAGTTGGAGGAGGCAGGCAGACTCCTTGGAGGCCCTGTGGAGCGTCCTGCCCCGGCTCACCCCACCCCTGGGCGCAGGGCACGCGTGCTGCCCCAGGTGCCTGATTGGCTTGCTCCGCCGCTGACTATGTTACAAAGCCTATGGCAGTGTGGCTCACACAGCTCTGTCGACTCTCCACAACTCTGCATCTACTGCCTGAGGTGTCTGCTTCCCTCTGCCTAGCGGTGGGGGCAACCGTGCTCTCAGCTTCATCTGGGACTGTCTTTTCTCACCAACCTAGGCCTCAAAAGGAATATCGATGACTTCTAGGAGGTTTTATCATGATATAAGCAGAGCTGCCACCTATCTTTCACGTGATGGGAAATCTGAAGTGAATCTAGGGTTTGCCTTAGATGCAAATCCAGAGAAGCCTTTCCAAATAAGAGCGAAGGCCCATCTAGTCCAGCCAGATGAGGAGACCATGTGCCTCTGGGAAGCCTGCAAGCAGGCCTTGAGTGCAACTGTGTTCTCCCCACTTGTGTTTCTCAGCAACTGGTATTCAGAGGAAGGGCTGTCTTAAGCATATGTAGCGCAGGGGTGCAAAGATCTGCCTGGTACCCCGCCCCCAGGTTACCCAGTCCCAGGTGCGCAGGAGGGCAGAGCCGGCCGGCTGCCTCAGCATCACGCTGGCTCGGTCACCCCCAAACTCGCAACACAGAGCCGACCTCAGCAGGAGAGCCCGCCGCAGCGCTCCGACCAACGGGTGGGCTCCTCCCTGAATTCAACTCTCAGGCCCCAGACTCTCGGCCTGGCACCCCTGAGAGCTCAGTGCCTGGGTGCCCCACACCCCTAGCACCTATGGGTAAGACAGCCCTGTTCAGAGGCTTCCCACCTCTGAGACCAGTTATAGTATTTAGTAGAACTATGCACTGCCTCTGGCTAAATCTTGGGTCCTGAGGCAAATTTGGGCTGTCCCAGGATTTAGCCAGAGTGGGTTGAGGCAGCCCCAGGTAACACCATGTGGGATTGGATCTATCCAGGGCTGTCAGAATCCTTTCTGCATGCCTCTCCTCTTTCCTGACTGCATGTTTAATTAGGGGTTTAAACCCTACTTAAAGACCTTGAAAGCCCCACAATTTGGTTCTGAGCCTGGATCTGGGTTGGCCCTGGATCATCACTGGTTGGATTAGGGCTGCTCTGAAGCACCAGATGGGATCCTTAACTGGATCAGGGTGGCTGTGCACAGCCATAGTTCTTAGCCATCATGATAGCAGCCATTGACAACCTTATCTGCCAGGAATTTATCTACACAACCTTAAAAGCTACCCAGGTTGGCAGCCATAATTTCATCTTGAGGGAGCAGATTCCATATTCCTCATAGGCGAGTTGCTCCAGACCCCTTGATAGTATTGGTTTGCCATTTTCTGAACCTCTTCCAGCTCTACAATATCCTTTTTGTGTGTGCGTGTGGTGACCAGAACTGTACACAGCAATGCAAGTGCTCTGAGGGAAGCCAGGAGGTTCTGAGGGAAGTCAGAATGGTGCCCATAAGACTCATCAAATTTCTCAAGGGAACAGGAAGGAAGAAGCCCTCTCCTCCATAAATACATCTTACTATGCTTTGCATTTGGACCCTACCGGCATTCATTTTTGTTAAAAGCATTCTGAAATTGGGCAAAATATGAATGAATGAATGAATGATCTCAGCCACATTTCTTTAAGTCAGAGGTTTCTCTGCAGTGTGTGTGTGTGTGTGTGTGTGTGTGTATGTATAGTGCCTTGTAAATCAAAGTCTGCCTAGCCAGCCATCCACTACACCTCTAGAAATCTGAACCTGGAAGTCATTCAAAGGTAGGGTTACAAGAAGAAGCAGAAAAGGGATATCTTCCCTGGGAGATAAAGCAATATTTCCACCGCTATGTTTTACAGATGTAGCTTCTGAGACACAGTGGAAACAGAGATTTAGCTGGCAATAAAATAAAACAAAATAAAAGGCTAGAGAGCCTTTTCCAGGAAAATCAATTTGAGGAGTCTTCTTCCCTGAGCTAGCAAAATGGTAATTCAGATTTTCCTTCCTGCATTTCTGCTGTCTGGGCTCCACACACTCACCCCCTCCTACTCAATATTGCCATTTAATGAATTCCATTACTCTCACTTACATTGAGGAAAGCAGATGATCTTGTTCACTCCTTCACCTTTGGCACAGGTGGGCAACCTGCAGCCCCAACCTCATTTTATGTAGGCCCCGACAACTCCCACCAGCCCCAGACAATATGCCCAATGGGCAGGGCTGATGGGAGTTGTAGTCCAGCAACTTCCCGAGCGCCACAGGTTCCCCATCTGTAGTCTAGAGTAGCACCACTCTGATCCTATGTTGGCTTTCCATTTTTTTACCAAAAGTTCCAACTATGTGCCACTCTATTCTATTTTTCTTTCTGTAGGCAAACTTTGTTAACAAACTGGTATGCTGCCCTAGGTGGCAAGGTAGGTTACAAAGATTGAGATAGAGACTAAGCTACATGATCCACAGTCTTAATTTGCTGTGTGCTGCATCATTTCAAACTGTAAGCACGTTTATCAGCTGTATGGGGAGCAGGGATGGAATGATCTGTCAATGTTTGTTCTCTCAGTTTCACAGTTTTCCAACCTTAAATTCAGTTCTTCACCTTTCTGCAGCAATTTGCTGCAGGAAAAAGCCCTCTTAAAAATTAACAACATTTTAGTGCAAATTTCTCCTAAGGCATGATATTCAGTTTTGCATGTTTCTCTTAATACAGCACAATTTTTTATGTCATCATTATATTATATTATTATTATTCTATTCTATTCTATTCTATTCTATTCTATTCTATTCTATTCTAAGTTCACCCTTTATTTACCCTAAGGTCCAAGGACTGGTTACAACATAAACAGCATATAAGAAAGGTGTATATTAGGAGAAATGTGTTTTAACATAGTTACAATCATTTGTGAGGACTGCTTTACCAAATAAAAAAATGCAACTGGTGCATAAACAGACTGAAGATTGGAAAAATGAGAAACTCAAAGAAACAAAATTGACAGATTTGTCAATCTCATTGGCCCAACAGAATGAGAGGCCCCAACACTTTCTGTAGACTGATACTGCATCTAACCTTCATGAGAACTCAGAACAAATTTTAAACTGGCCCAAATGGCATGGTGGGGCTTCGACATTTACCTCCTTGGCCCAACCTCTGATGCTGACCCCCATCTTTTCCCATCCTCACCCCTTGGAACAAGGAAAAACACAAGCTTCATTTGTCAACATTCTCTCTTTTCTTCTCGGCTTCTTATCCTAGTAGCATTCAGTGAGTTTGTCAGATTCTGTAATTAAGTAACATTCCCCCTCCTCTTCCTTCAACCGCCTTGACTTCCTGAACTGACATGTTGCCCTAAATATAACTTTCTCTTCCCTTATTCCATCTGCCAATCCTAAAATTATCAAACCAGTTCTCCACTGCTCCAAATATGTGGATATCTTCTTAGATCTGTTTTGCCACATTAGATATCTCTTGCTTTCTTCCCACGGGGCAGTTTCGGAAATATTCCCAGGCCTTCTGTATCAGATCTTAAGCTTGTCAATTTAGTGTAATTTTATTTAGTAACTTGGATATTTTAGTCAAACGACATCCAAGGGCTACTGCTGAGGCCTTACCCTGTACAGCAAAAAAGAGCAGAAGCCTTGCCTATTTGCTGCAAGACTGTTGTTATTAGTTTCAAACATTCTCTGTCTTCCTGTCTGCAGTGGGTATTGCAGCATGAGGAACCCTAGGGTCAAGTCGCCCTGCTTTACACCCCGTGTCACCAAGACAGCTGCTCAGATACGGTTGAACTCCTGGCCTTTCAAGCCAACAGGTTAGAATCCTCTGGACAGAAAATGTCTTGGTAGGGAATCAGGTGGTCAAAATGAGCAAATCACCTTCCATTTCTTCAGACAGAAGGCTGCTGGGCTTGCCGCTACTCTTGAATTGTAGAAGCAGCTCATGTAGGGAGGCCAGTGCCTGACTCTCAGTACCTGTCAGGCTTTCCACATCCTGCCAGTTAAGGGTGAGCGACTATTTCTGCTCTATGTGTTTAATTCCAGTATGTTTCCCCATTAGTCCACATTTTAAAGAATCCTACCCAAATAGGAAGGGATGCGGGTGGCGCTGTGGGTTAAACCACAGAGTCTAGGACTTGCCAATCAGAAGGTCGGTGGTTTGAATCCCCCGACGGGGTGAGCTCCCGTTGCTCGGTCCCTGCTCCTGCCAACCTAGCAGTTTGAAAGCTCGTCAAAGTGCAAGTAGATAAATAGGTACCTCTCTGGCGGGAAGATAAACGGTGTTTCTGTGCGCTGCTCTGGTTCGCCAGAAGTGACTTAGTCATGCTGGCCACATGACCCGGAAGCTGTACACAGGCTCCCTCGGCCAATAAAGTGAGATGAGCGCCGCAACCCCAGAGTCGGTCACGACTGGACCTAATGGTCAGGGATCCCTTTACCTTTACCTTTACCCAAATAGGAACACTGATGGATCAGGCCAATAGCCCATCTAGTTCAGCATCCTGTTCTCACAGCGGCCACTCAGATGACTGGCCACCCTCAAGCAAGACTCAAGCACAAGAGCACTCTTCCCTCCTGTGTTTTCTAGCAACTGGTATTCAGAAGTAGTTCTGCCTCTGACCTTAAAGGTAGAACATAGCCGTCATGGTTCATAACCATAGATCACATTATCCTCCATGAATTTGTCCAATCCTCTTTAAAGCCATCCAAGTTGGTGGCCATCACCACTGGGAGTGAGTGCCATTGTTTAACCACATGCTATTGATGACTTGCTATTCTTAACATGTTTTTAACTACTTATGATGTTATTTTTTGGTTTAATATTTTTATATTGTTGTAAACTGCTGTGATAAATCTTTCTGATAAAGCAGTATATAAATAGTTTTTTTCCTTTTTTAAAAAGAAGTACATCCTTTAAATAAATCTTTACATACATTTTAAAATATGTATTTAAGCACCTATTCTCTTTAAGGATAAATTTGATTCTGCTTGCATTTAGAGGCAAACCTACATAATTCTCCAAATGCTTGCTCGCTCTATCTATCTATCTATCTATCTATCTATCTATCTATCTATCTCTATCTATCTATCTATCTATCTATCTATCTATCTATCTATCATCTATCTATCTATCCATCCACCCATTATCTATCTATCTATATCTATCTATCTATCTATCTATCTATCTATCTATCTATCTATCTATCATCTCTTTTTCTCTCCAAATGCTTTCTGAAACAACACATGAACTGAAACACAGCCATCCAAATTTCTCTGAATTTTGTAATGCACTTCGCTAGCCAAGTAGCCAAGTAATGCATACAAAAATACATACACTAAAGGTTGTGCACAAGTGCACACAAATACACACATTAGTGACGCTAAACATACAAAATACACAGGAGAAGGAGAGGACAAAATAATGAACCTACCAATGGGTCTACCTTGAGGAGGATGTGCAATGGGCTTTGTCTGTGCCCTGGTTTTCAATAAATCATACCATATGGTAAAGCTGTATTATTATTATTATTATTATTATTATTATTATTAGTGCACCTATGCATAGAAATCAAAATGTGCAAATTTATGCCCTTTGTGGGTGATACATGTCCTCTTTTGGGAGTCATAACTGCTTCAGAGCACAGGGGAAGCTCAGTCACAGAGCAACGGCTCTCTCAAATCTAGAACGAAAGCCCTACTGGGCCAAAGGCTTCAGCCACTCGGTCTCCCCTGAAGGCAAGTGCAAGTGTCAACCTTTGTTCCCCTTTCTTGGCGGTGCCAGGCATTGATTAGCCAGGGGTCATACATAAACACTACCAGGTCAGATTGACACCAGTCTCAGGCAGTCTGTTGTTGACCCCTGGCCAGCCAGCCAGCGACTAGCTGCAACCAGCCAAAGGGCCTGTAGCCAGGGCATCAAATGCGCTGGTCTTCTAGCCTTTGCGTGAAAGAGGTTCAAGCCTCCAGTGACCAGAATGCTTTAGTCAAGCCCGATGCCAACGAGCACACCACAGGTCTTAATTAGCTGCAAGGCAACTGGCATGCTCAACAGAGATTCAGCTGTCAAATTAGCAGAACTCATTGGGAGCGGAAAGGTTCATTTATAAATATATTTCTCGCACAGATCAGAACAAACAAGTGCCAAGCAGAGCATTTATCGCAATGCCAGTGCCGCTTTCGGCCCCTACTCTGTAATTTGGGGTAGTTACTAACGTGCTCATCACCTTCATAATACGCATATTTAGGAAAATAAACATTTGCTTTGTGCTAATTCTATGGTAATCAGGGTGATTGTACTGTACTTAGCGACTGTTTGTTGCCATGGTTATTTCTAGTGGTTTTTGGTTATTAATGTCCTGGAAGATTCAACAGCCTTCAGTCTTATTTTAGCATCTCCCACCCGCCCACCCCCTTTCCCCCCATCTAAATTCAAGGAACTGATTCTGAGTCTTTTAATGATCTGTCACATGTGCACGTAGCCAAAAATAGATTTGTGGGTCTATCGCATGAGCACTAAGGGACCTCGTAATGCCTTTTCATGCCAAAGAGGAGATCATTAGCATGGATAGGAATTGCAGTGCCCACTTCAGAGCTTCTGCTAGCTGCCAAGGTAATGCAAAGCGAAGCTTAATCTTGCTGCAAAACACACACACACACCAACCGCACACATGTGCACACATGCTGGTGCGAGCTACCACATGCGCTCTGAATACCAATTGATGGAAACCACAAGGAGGCGAGAGTGCTTGGGTGCTGAAGTCCTGCTTGCAGATTACCCTTTGGAGCATCTGGGTGGCCACTGTGAGAAGAGGATGTTGGGCTAGGTGGGCCATTGGGCTGATCCAGCAGGGCTCTGACTACCGCTGCACAAATACCCATGTGCTGGCCTGGTCCTACCATTAGACAGAGTGAGGCAGCTGCCTCATGCAGCAGATGCAAGGATTTGTGGATGGCAGTGCAGAAACCCCTTGGCCATTCCTCTTGAGTCTGCTGGACTTTCTCTTCCATCGGAAGACCAGTGGTGTGTGCCACACAGCCTGCCCCTAAGCTGCCATGCTGCCCTCAGGTGCAGTGAAGGATGCTGCCTGTTGCCACAGAGGAACAGTCAGCTGTCAATCCAGTGCCTGGAATAGGGTGGGCACCATCTTGCCCCATGCTTCAGACTGAGAGATTTTCTTGACTCAGCCCTGTCCCTGTGCCACTGGAAACGTAATTAATTGCTACCTTATTGTAAGAGGACATAAAGTGAGAGAGCATGTATTTTGAGTGCAGAAGGTCCCAGGAGCTTCAGGCAGGGCTGAGAAAGACTTCCATTTGTTGCACTGCAAGTCAGTGTTGGCAATAGTGGATAAGATGGACTAACAGTCTGACTTAATTTAAGGCTGGTTCCTATGTTGCTGCTTGTATGGCCTTTAGCACCTATTCCCAGCCTGCAGTCACTCAAAGAAGAAAGGGAGGTCCTTTGCATCCTGGTGTTTAATCATCATTAACAACAACACCTCCCGTTATGTACTTATGGGCAGGGATGGGTGCAAATTCTGTTTGATTCACATCTTAATGCAAACCTACCTAATCTGTACTTCCCCAAACTGTATGTGGACCAAAATGCAGCTGTCCTTTGTAATTCATGCTTTGCTGAATTTTGCAGTTTCCCAACCAAGACATGTTTATGAATATACATATTGTAGATGCATGTATGCATAAAAATGCATGGTGGTTTTTTTTTGGGGGGGGGGGTGATACAAAAATGTATGTAGTTGGGGGAAATTGCTTGCATAATGAGCATATTAGGCACAATTCCTGACAAAAAATATGTATGTTTGGAGAAAAAGCACATTAAAAGCCTGTTGAATTTTTCTGAGAGCTTTTTTTATTTTTTAAAAAATGCAAACTGATGTAGAAAGTTTTCACCTACAACATGCTACTTTATCACCTGTTAAAACATTTTTATTAGACCAAACATTTTATTTTTAGAGTTAACTTTTTATGATTTTATAATGTTAGAACTATTTTCACTAATATATCCATTTGTACACACACTTCCTCCACGTATACAGCTTCTGTATACATTTTTTTATCCTTTCAAAATTGCATCACAAATTTCAGAGAAGCGTGGTTTAGAAGGATAGCTGTGTTTCAGTTCAGGAGGCTTGAGTCACATTTAGGCTCACGTAAAAATGCAAATCAAACAAATTTAAGAGCATAAGAAGTGCCCTGCTGGATCAAGCCAAAGACCCATTTAGTCCAGCATACTGTTCTCACAGGGGCCAAACAGGTACCTGTCCTAAATTTCTCCCCAGTCCTGACCCTGGTGAGCTGTGTTTGCTTTGATGGGTTGTAGGCCAAGCTTAAACATTTTCATCCTTCCTGCCGGGGATAGGGAGAAATCCAATTCTATCTGCACTTAATGGTGAACCTAGCAAATTTGCACAAGGAAAACAAAAACATAGTTACCCTTTGAAAGTCACAGTTCTCTGAATTTTGCAATGCAGTTCTCCAGCCAAATAATGTGTGCAAAAATGCAAAGTGCGTGCATAGACATGCACCTATTAGTGAAAGCAACATACAGAAATTGCTTTGCAAAACATGTGTATATATTCAGCAATAAATAAATAAATTATGGCTCTTGGGAGAAAATGCTACCAACATGCTGGTGAATTTTCATGAGGATTTCATTATTAACAGCAAACTTGATGTGGAAAACTGAACCCAATATTGGAAAAGACGAGGAACTGAGATAAACAGAAATGGGCAGGATCCGCCCAACCCACGCCCGCTTTTGCATCCCATTTCATTCCTCCTTCCTTCTACCTTTCCATCTGAAATACTAACCCCATGCCTCAAAGGCAGAGCCGTTATGAAATCTAGTCACAGCTTATCAGGCTGACATCAGTGTGAGGCGTAATGACAGCTGGCATTCAGCTGTTTCCCGAAACCCCCTTTTTTACAGTATCCAGCACCACGCTCTGACACGCAGTAGAAGTAATTAGCTGCCGAGCGGCTGAGCGTACCCCGCAGAGCACTGGTGTCTCGCCTGACACATCTGGGCACAGAAAGTAATTGAAACAGCTGCTTCGGTCCATATGGCAGCAAAAGCTGGTGGTGAAGAGAGAGCCTGCTGTTTGGGCTGTGCCCACCTCAGGCAAATTAGCCATCATTAATCCCAGAATCTGACCAGCATACACACAGAGCCATAAACAAGTTACTGGGGCGGGTGTGGAGAGAAAGAAAGAAAAAGGGACGCTTTGGGAAGGAATGGCATGGTGGAAGACACTTTGTACATGGCAAATAACCCTTTGCTACCCTGCAAAGCCCTCTCAGAACCTTTCGTCTCTCTTCAAATCTCATGCTACTCTTCTCCCCTAGGTGGAATTGGCTAATAGGTACAAGTTTGCAAAAAATAGCAGCTTGGGGTTCTTTTTTTAAGTACTATGCTGATAAGAGGCATATGGCATGGCTTTGCAAGAAAAAAAAAGTTTATAAATAGAGGCACAGAGAGCGAAGGACCTGGAATACTCTTCTGGCGGGTACAGTGATACTGCCAAGGACCTGCTTATTATTAGAGCTGAGCCAAATATTCTCCTGTTTCAATTTCCTGGCTCAGAAATTTAGGTTGAGGGATGTGGAGGAAAAAACTTCCTGAAAAACAATTTATTGTGAGAATACTCACCTTTTTTAAAAAGCCACTTTCTTGCCATCTGCTGCTGCTTCACAGCCAGTTTTCTCTCCCCTCTCCCTCTTTTACTTACTTCTTCCTGATTTAGTAACATGTGTGAGCCCAGCCAGTCAGGGATCACGTAGAGAATGGCAGAGTGTCACAATGCCGTGTTGACAATCGGATTTGGCTATGCAGTGATGTCAGATTGAGAATGGGGTTGATGCTTCCTTCATCAGCTTACATGGAGGCACATAGTGAGTGCGAGGACATGACAATGCTAGATAGCCAATTGGAATTGGTGAGTCTGGGCAAAGAAAAACAGTGGAAAGGCAAAGGGACTGAGAATATTTTTCACACACCCCCCGCCAGCTGTGGGCAAGATTCCTTAGAACAGGCATAGGCAAACTCGATCCTCCAGATATTTTGGGACTACAACTCCCATCTTCCCTAGCTAACAGGACCAGTGGTCAGGGATGATGGGAATTGTAGTCCCAAAACATCTGGAGGGCCGAGTTTGTCTATGCCTGCCTTAGAATGTGGGGTGGGGGAGAGGCTCTCTTTGCTGCTGAAAACATTTTCCCCAAATACAGTGACAAGTTTTGACTCAGCCCTAATTTTCATTGTTTTAGTTATATGACAATGGTACATGGTGTTCAGCAGAGATGGGAAACCTTTCTCAGTGAAGGGCCACATTCCCTCAGGAGTAATATCTTGGGGACCGTATGGTAGTGGAGAGCAGGGCCAAAACAAGTGGTGGGTGGGAACGTAATAATAAGTAGATGGTAAACACCTTCCCTCCCTCCCTCCCTCCCTCATTCTATCTTTACCCCTCTCCCTTCCCATTCAGTCAGCTGCTGGGAGAGGAAGTGATCCATCTTGCCTGAACTGATCGCTTGTAGAGAGCTCTTGAAATTAGGCCGAGGGGGTCACTGTTCATCCCTAATGTACATAGTAACATATACAGAAAGAGGAAGAATCAAGGGACTAAGTTGTAGCTAGTAGACCTATTGGGTCATATCCAATGTTCTTTGTCCACTAGCACTCAAGCCATTGTGCTAGTTCATGGAAGAGTTTTAAGACAGTGCAACAAAGGAATCCAGCACAACAGCTGCACTATAGGAAGCTTGTTGCATGACAGCTGATACTTGTTGTGCAACAGCTGGCTCTTGCTGTGCCCATCCATTGCACAACAATCATTGGCAATATGCTTGTGTGTTCCCTTGTACAACAGTGTTCTACACACAAGTGTACGGCTAAGAGGTAAAGGTAAAGGTAAAGGGACCCCTGACCATTAGGTGCAGTTGTGACCGACTCTGGGGTTGTGGCACTCATCTCGCTTTATTGGCCGAGGGAGCCGGTGTGCAGCTTCCGGGTCATGTGGCCAGCATGACTAAGCCACTTCTGGTGAACCAGAGCAGTGCACAGAAACACCGTTTGCCTTCCCACTGGAGCGGTACCTATTTATCTACTTGAATTTTGCTGTGCTTTCGAACTGC
The DNA here is from genome assembly GCF_965153285.1 of Podarcis tiliguerta. Classification (NCBI taxonomy): domain Eukaryota; kingdom Metazoa; phylum Chordata; class Lepidosauria; order Squamata; family Lacertidae; genus Podarcis; species Podarcis tiliguerta. Next base: position 22,713,257 of record NC_139547.1, read on the forward strand.
TAGGTTGGCAGGAACAGGGACTGAGCAACGGGAGCTCACCCCGTCACGGAGATTCGAACAGCCGACCTTCTGATCGGCAAGCCCTAGGCTCTGTGGTTTAACCCACAGCACCACCCGTGTCCCACTTAGTATACAGCTAAGTGGCTTTAAATTAGTGCTTCATTGGATTCAGCCCATTGAAATTAAGTTACCCATGTCCATTAGCTTGATTTCATTGTTTTTATCTTTTTGTAAACTGCTTCGAGGTTTTTTGTTTTTGTTTTATAACCAAGTGGCATGTTGTTGGCACCTGTCTGTCTTGAGAGACGGAGTGCACCTCTGAGGATGAAGTAAAACCACTGTGTTAGCAGCACCAAGTGACCTCCCTGGGGCACAAGCATGGGCAGTGTAGTCCAAAGGAAAGCAGAGCAATATGTTTGGCACCAGCTTGGTTGCAGGAGTTACTATAAAGAGGCATTCAAGGCACCTTCCAACCACTTTAGGGAGTCCACTCCAGATTTGTGTAGGGTTTATTCCTTAGCCTTTTCTTCTCCTGAAGATATCCCACAAGGCAGTGGAAGCTTAGGACCAAGAGCTTTCCTTCTCCTAGATGGGCTACCTTCCCAGGTTGATGAACCCCATCTGCCCCTTACTTCCCTCTACAGCACATGCAGAAACCACTTTCTTCACCGTTGGACCCACTATTGGTCTCATCCGCTCAATCTGCCAGAGCCTGTCTTCACATGCAGGGGAAGTCCCTAAGTGACTGAGGTTTTGAGACTCATCAGCTGCTGTCACATCCTGACAGCTTCTAAGTGAGATAGCTGAGTGAGAACTGAGTGCAGGGTGGGGACCAAAGGTGGGCAAACTACCCCAGAAGGAGCACAACATGTTCCCCACCAAAGGTACTACCCCTTCCCCAACAACCTGATTTTATGAAATAATAAATAAATAAATTTCGCTAAGTCTATTCTGAGTAAGACAAGCACTGGATATTACCCGCTGTGCAGTGTCTGTCCGATGAGTGGTTAAACTAGGGCTGGGTGACTTGAAAACACCCAGTTGTGTCTTGTGTAAGACAGCTGAAGTATACATGCAAGTAGAATGAGGTATTTGTATGTGTGCGCGTATCTCTGGAGAGGGCAGAGTGTGTGGTGTCTTATGTCTTGCCATTCTAGGGATATTCTGTTTCATGAGGAACGTCTGCCCAGGAGCACGAAGAGGAGAGATACCTATTTTCTTGGCTTCCTCAGTCTACATTTGCAAGGCAGGATGGAGAGAGCATTAATGCATCTCTCTACACACAGATCGGGTAACCTTTTCAGTGCGTACCCTCTCTCTTTAGTTACATCGTTGCTTCTGGATTTTGAGGGCAGCTGGAAACTATGTCTTCCAGCACATACGTCAGCAAAGAAACTTCTGTGTTGGTTACATCTGGGGTGCGTATCCGTGCTTTGGATTCCTTAAGGGAACAGTGAGAGCCTGAGGCTGGTCATTTCTCTTCAAAATACTCCTCTGTGATTCATTGAAGAATCTCTAGATGATCCCTCAGTATGAGACAGAGTTGACTGGGCTTCTGAGTCATGGATTCTGAGGGTTGTAGTGAACTCAGTCCTGCTCAGAGTAGATCCATCAAAATTAATAGCACCAAGTTAGTCCCACCCATCCATTTCAACGAGTCTGCTCTGAGTAGGACTAACACTGGCTACAGCCCTGAGCCTCCAGTGGTGGAGCCGGATGAGGTTGAGCACAAGGAGAAAGAGGGAGGAGGAAAGGTCAGGTGGGGTGATGGAGGGAGCCAAACAGTGGTGGACCTGTACCATGCTAGACTGGTGGCTGAGGAGGAACACCAGCAAGAGGGATGAAAGGAGGGGGGAGAGAGAGGGAGAAGAGGTTGCTCCTTCCCCCTTCTCTCTATTGTCGCTCGCTCCCAGCTGGGCTCCTTGTCACCAACAGAGACCAGCCAATCTCAAATATGGGAAAAGGCATCCCATTTGAAGTCCAAACAGGACAGGGGACACTTTGGTCAAAAATTGGGGGTTCCCATTTTTTTCTAGGGATGTGTGCTTCTATCCCCCCATTATTCTCCCTTGAAATCAGCAGGGTAGAACTGTATGCCAGTATACTGCTCCAAATTTCATCACTGATGATTTTCTGGATTAAGGAGCCAGGGATGCAAACAGATTTTATCGGGAATCAAATAACAGGGAAATCAGCACTAAGATGCACTATACTCTTTTTTTAAAAAAATAATATTTATTTAGTTTTCATTTTACAACATTTATGCATTTCTTATTTTTTTACATTATTTTTGCTCCCCCTCCATCTCATGGTTACTTTAGTTTTTCTTTCAACATCACATTCATAATTCTTCCTGATTATATTTCACTATTTCCGATTACAAATTTTTAAAAGAATATATAAAAAGGTAGAATTTTCATCATTATAAGTCTTCTTAAGTCAGTCCTACTAGAATTTTTAATTGTTTACAATTGTCCTTCAAATATTATACAAATTCACCCCAGTTGTTTTGGAAAGGTTGATCACGCAGGTTACGGATTTTCCCAGTCAGCTCTGTGTATTCTATCATCTTCGTCTGCCACTCTTCAATTGTTGGTAATTCCTGTTGCTTCCATTTTTGGGCTAAGATGCACTATAAAGGTAAAGGTAAAGGGACCCCTGACCATTAGGTCCAGTCGTGACCGACTCTGGGGTTGTGGCGCTCATCTCGCTTCACATGCTTTGACATGCTTTCGAACTGCTAGGTTGGCAGGAGCAGGGACTGAGCAACGGGAGCTCACCCCGTCACAGGGTTTCGAACCACCAACTTTCTGATCGGCAAGCCCTAGGCTCTATGGTTTAACCCACAGTGCCACCCACGTCCCTAAGATGCACTATACTCCATTGTTTTTCCGTAAGTGGCTTTTAAGTTCAGAAGTGGCTTTTAAGTTAAGCTCAAACAGAATGCAGAAATTGATGGTTGGGGAAATGATATCAACTGCCATGTGAACGCAGCCTTACACTCACCATTCCATAGCCACAGAGTATGCTCAATTCTCCCACCCCTTGCCCTCGTGGCAAAGATCTTTAGTACTTCTGGAAACCCCAGGATTCCCCCAAGCATGCTGATCCTTCCCTCCTGTTCCCCAGTCGCTCCACAGTGGCTCAATTTCTATTGGCACTCCTCACCTGAGTTCATTAATAGCGGGAGCTGCGTCCCAGCCTGCAATCAATGGGGGGAATCCACTTGAGTCAGACGATACAATTTTGCTTGCTGCAAACAAGGAGGCTAATAAGATTCACTATAATAACTGGCAAGTGGGAAATGTGCTGAAATGTCGGTTGGGGTGGGGGCGGGGGGCGGAAGATGAAACCCTCGGAAATTTAACTTTTAGTGATATTGACTGCGCATACAGCCTGAAGCGGTCTCTCTCATCCACTTGACTTTGCACTGTGAACTACAGATGACCTCTCTTGAAAACAACACGGACCTTTTTCCTTTCTCCCTCTTTTGCTCTGGGCATCCTTTTGATTGCACGAGCACCTTCAGGTTACTGGAATTGCTCTTTTCCAGGGTGAGAGAGAGGGAATGAATGAGAAGGGTACAGAACGGAGAGAGAGAGAGAGAGACGAAGTAGAAACACTTAGCCTCCGGCCTGCTGTTCCTTATTTCCACCCATCACTCTATTAATAACGGACAACATTTTCATTAAATGATGCGCTTTCCCGCTCTAGGAGAGACAGTCGCGTTTTCTGCGCTGATCGTTAGACGGGTCCCGAGGGGGGTTCCTCCAACCACGCTGTCTTTGCAAGGCAGACAGGAGCTATCTGTTCATACACACGCCATACGCTCCTACAGGTCCCAAGAGGGGAAGAGCCAGACCTAATAGCCCACAAGTGAAAGAGGTATGGAGCTTAGTTATCAAATCCACTCTTCCAGGATAAAAGCTTCCCTCCCCCCACCCGGCCCCCGTTTCCCCATGCAAAGTTCTTGTTTTAAGGACTTGGAAGATAAAAGGGTTCTCTCTCCCCCCCCCCAGCTGTCTCCCCTGAACTGCAAGAAGTAATTTCTCTTGCATGACAATTAGCTCTGTGCACACACAAACACAGGCCCCAGGTTGGAAAGAACATGCTAATTGCCCTCAATCAAATTCAGAAGGGCTTGGGATAGGGGGAGAGAGAAGGGAGATGCTTGTTTTCAGACACAGGTGGGCAACCTGTGACCCCTGATGCCATTATATGTGGCTCTCAATGCCTCCCAATTCCTCCACACCACCAGAGTTCCATTTGTTTCCTCCTTCCAAACAATTGGAAGGGAAGGTGTTTCATATGATACAACGTGTTCCCAAGAACTTTCTCAGGCTCCTCTTGCATGATACAGTTAAGGCAGCACCTTGCCATTTTAAATCCTGGGAACTGTAGTTTGTTAAGTTGTTAGGAGACCTCCGTTCCCTTCACAGAGCTGCAATTCCCACAATGGATTAACAACAGATCCTTATTTCCAAGGAACTCTGGGAACTGTAGTTCTGTGAAGGGAAGAAGGGTGTCCTAATAATCCTCGGCACTGTTAGCAAACTATAATTCCCAGGATTCTTTGTGGAAAGTCATGACTGTTAAAAATTGATATGTTATGGGCCCTGAAAATATATTGGCAGGCTTCTGTTACATATGTATGTGAAAATTGCACTAATGCCAGAGAAGAATTAGTTTCGCTTGCTTTCCTGAACAGTAGCTGTATTGGTCTGCAGGTTTCTTTATAGATAGTATACATTTAAGCTCTGCCGGTTTCCCAGCTTCTGAGGCTTCAATTAATATCCAGGGAAAGATCTCATGAGATTAACTGCTCCTGCCCGGGAATTTTTCAGATGAGGAAGTGTGGGCGGCTACGGAGGCTGCAAAGTGCTAGAGAAATGTTGACTGGAAATAAAACAACACACACACACACACACACACACACACACTGCCCTTGGCCACATTGCAAGAATAAGGGAAGCTCAAAACCTGCATCCCCTTAAGAAAAATTCTTTTAAAATCCTCAGAAACAGGCAGAAAAGTGGAAGTTTCCTTCACAGAGGGGAAAAAAAATCTTTAGCAAAACTGGAGAACAGGTTTTGGCCTAGCACTGAGCTGAATGGCATTCAGTTTATGACAACCTCTGGTTTAACTCTTAGACACAGAAAACCAATTGAAGGCTAAGTTAGACTGTCAAGGGCTGCCTATCTCAGAATAACTGATCTTGTAGACAGGCCCAGTAGCTCTATGGATGCAAACACTTTCAACAACAGTATTTCCGGAAGTTGACTCTTAGACATCGCCTGGACTGTGAAGTCAGCAAAATAAACAAATTAAAGTTGTCTGCACAATTAATGGATTCTGATCCTCCCCCTTTTTTGGCTAAGCCTCACGGTTGCATCAAAAATTGCGGTGTGGAGTCATCACCTTTCCCGTTCAGAGTTGATGCCATTTTCTCAAGATGACCTCTTGGCAGGATAAAATCAATACTAGTTCTGTCTCCAAAAAACATCCAGCTATATTCTTTATCCATTAAGCCCTGCAATCCCTTTTATGAAATTGTTCGGAGGGAGATGGAAACAATAATTTAGCATTACTGTATGAAAAATGAGGGTACTGCTGCCAGGAGACTCCCTTCGAAGAGAAGAGAAGAGAAGAGAAGAGAAGAGAAGAGAAGAGAAGAAAAGAAAAGAAAAGAAAAGAAAAGAAAAGAAAAGAAAAGAAAAGAAAAGAAAAGAAAAGAAAAGCTGATGGAACAAGAGGGCTGGCTAAAAGTGTGTGAATGGAAGTCCTAGGTTGAAATCTCACCTGAGTCACAAGAACACTAAGTTCTGAATGAACACACCATTATCCTTTTTGTTGCTCACTCTGACCAAGCTAAACTGTATTTTCCTTTATAAAACATTTTGCTTCCTGTGAGAAGAAATTTCCCATTTTGGTAGGGTTGCCATATTTCAAAAAGTAAAAACCAGGACACCCCGAAAATTCTTGAGCTTTTTAAAGACAAAACCCAAAGTTGTTGAGCCAAAAAAACCATGATTTTTTTGATTGCCTTGCCTAAGATCCAGAACAAAGTGCCGCCTTTAGGAAATCGCTAAGCCCCCCCCCCCCCCCCGCGGACATAAATTCTGCCTTTGAAATCCTGGTAATATCGGGGAAAATCCGGATGTATGGCAGCCCTACATTTGGGAGATATGTCATTAGTTTTATGAATTCCAACAATTTTTATAGGCTGCATAACAACAATAGTCTAAGTGGTTAAGAGTAACTCAATATAAGTCAAAACTATAAAATCAGAAGTCATTTAAAACTTCTGCTGGAATGAAACAGTCTTCAGTAGATGCTAGGCATTCAACCGAGAGAACTCAACTGGAAGGGCATTCCATAATATTGGGACCACATGGCTCCTGGTGCATTCAAACCATGAGGGACCACTAACAGTAAGATTTCAGTGACTGGGCAGGGATATAATGAGTCTGGCAGCCCCTGTGGTATCCTGGAAACTTGGTAATTAATACAGGCATCTTGAACCTGGCTCAGTAGTTGATGGACAACCAATGCAACCTATTAAGCTGCAGAATTATGTGCTGGCAATAGTCTGTCCCCATCAACAGCCCAGCTGCAGCATTCTGCACCAGCTGAAGCCTCTGGATCAGGTCCAAGGGTATCCCCACATGGGGGGGTCAATGCAGCAGGGTGATGAACTAGCAGCCACTTTATAGACAGAATCCACACTATGCAATTCCAAGCACGATGGATTCTCCTCCTCTGTTGGTACAGTAAGTGCTTGGGCAAGGGAAAAGGGACACAAACAATGGTTTTCCTTTCCGATCCTGCAAAATGCAACCTTTTCCACTGGTAAAGCCATTCTGCTGGGCTGTGGGTGAAGAAGAGAAAGGAAGCAGGGCTTTCATCAGCTCTGCTGAAATACCAAATCCATAGAGTTCTTCTCTTCATCCACTGCTACCTGGCAGGTGCCATTCCATCAGGCTGCAGCAAAGATGGGTGGAAGGGAAACAGGCCCACTTCATCGGCTCTGCTGAAAGATCAGCACCATTCGGCTTCTCCTCTGGATCGGTTTCCATTCTAGGGGGCATTGCAAACACTCTGTAAATTAAAACTAGTGTCTATGTTTGCTTCCCCCTCTCCTCTCTCTCAATAACATTTCCTTTTGTGTTGTGTCTTTTCAGTTGTAAGCCTGAGGGCAGGGACTGTCTTATTATTACTAATATATTACTGCCCTATTATAACTGATATTACTGAAATTTATAAACTGCTCCAGGAGGCTCCATGGCTGAAGAGGAAGATAAAAATGCTTCCCGTAAACAAATAAACATGAACTGTGCAGCAATTGAGTACAGCAATATAGAGATGATAAAGAATGTCTACCTCGCAAGATTGTTGTAAATATTACTGAACAAATGCATGTTCCAGCTGTGGAGGCTTGAAACACACTCTATAAATGCTAAGATGCCGGTTTTGATTGCCAGTTGAATGGATCCTGCTTTCTTGTTTTTTTGGGGGGAGAGGACTGACACGGATGGTGATAGTTCTCTAGTTACAGATTTGAACTGTATCCATACAAAATTGAACTTTCTTGATGTGGAATATGCACTGATTCTTGCATTAAGCTCTGTGTTATCTTCAGCTCACCTGAAGGTTAATCAGGCTACACACCATACATTTAAAGTGCACACACCTGCCGAGGATCCTGAGGACTATAGTTTGTTAAGCTTTCTGGGGATTGTTGTTTTGTGGGGGTTGAACTACAGTTTGCGGGATTCTGCAACGATGTCCATTGTTCTGGACATGCCATACAAAGACTAATACTTTGCCTGGTGTCCGAGAACCAGTAACAACCACCTGCTTCTGTCTGTGATCAAATTCTTTGTTTTTGTTTTGGTGGAGTTTAAGTGGGCACATGCTCATCGCATCTTTATTTATTCTCCCTGACCGTTAGGTCCAGTCGTGAAAGAACAGGCATAAGCAAACTCGATCCTCCAGATATTTTGGGACTACAACTCCCATCTTCCCTAGCTAACAGGACCAGTGGTCAGGGATGATGGGAATTGTAGTCCCAAAACATCTGGAGGGCCGAGTTTGTCTATGCCTGCCTTAGAATGTGGGGTGGGGAAGAGGCTCTCTTTGCTGCTGAAAATATTTTCCCCAAATACAGTGACAAGTTTTGACTCAGCCCTAATTTTCATTGTTTTAGTTATATGACAATGGTACATGGTGTTCAGCAGAGATGGGAAACCTTTCTCAGTGAAGGGCCACATTCCCTCAGGAGTAATATCTTGGGGACCGTATGGTAGTGGAGGGCAGGGCCAAAACAAGTGGTGGGTGGGAACATAATAATAAGTAGATGGTAAACACCTTCCTTCCCTCCCGCCCTCCCTCCCTCATTCTATCTTTACCCCTCTCCCTTCCCATTCAGTCAGCTGCTGGGAGAGGAAGTGATCCATCTTGCCTGAACTGATCGCTTGTAGAGAGCTCTTGAAATTAGGCCGAGGGGGTCACTGTTCATCCCTAATGTAACATAGATAGGAAGAGGAAGAATCAAGGGACTAGGTTGTAGCTAGTAGACCTATTGGGTCATATCCAATGTTCTTTGTCCACTAGCACTCAAGCCATTGTGCTAGTTCATGGAAGAGTTTTAAGACAGTGCAACAAAGGAATCCAGCACAACAGCTGCACTAGAGGAAGCTTGTTGCATGACAGCTGATACTTGTTGTGCAACAGCTGGCTCTTGCTGTGCCCATCCATTGCACAACAATCATTGGCAACGCACTTGTGTGTTCCCTTGCACAACAGTGTTCTACCAGCACATGTATATGGCTAAAAGGTAAAGGTAAAGGGACCCCTGACCATTAGGTGCAGTTGTGACCGACTCTGGGGTTGCGGCACTCATCTCGCTTTATTGGCTGAGGGAGCCAGTGTGCAGCTTCCAGGTCATGTGGCCAGCATGACTAAGCCGATTCTGGTGAACCAGAGCAGCGCACGGAAACGCCGTTTACCTTCCCGCTGGAGCGGTACCTATTTATCTACTTGAATTTTGCTGTGCTTTCGAACTGCTAGGTTGGCAGGAGCAGGGACCGAGCAACGGGAGCTCACCCCGTCGTGGGGATTAGAACCGCTAACCTTCTGATTGGCAAGCCCTAGGCTATCCCAAGCATAAAGGTAAAGGGACCCCTGACCATTAGGTCCAGTCGTGGCCGACTCTGGGGTTACGGCATGCCCTAGACTATCCCAAGCATAAGAACTGGTTAATCTGATGCAATCCATGCACATTCTTTTATTTAATTATAAACAAAATTTATGTACTGTTTAATTATAAATTGCTTACTTGATAGTAAATTTCATTGAACTAAGCCCCCTGCCCAATGGGAATTTAGACATTTAAAATAGTAGCACATTAGTCATGGCTTTTCCCAATGAATCTTGGGAACTGTAGTTTGTTAGGAGAGCTGAGAGTTGTTAGCTGACCCTTATTCCACTCACAATCTATGTCTCTTCCTAGGGAAATCTGGGAATTGTAGCTGTTAGGGGAACCCATAATAAACTACAGTTCCCAGGATCCTTTGCGGGGGGGAGTCATGACTGTTAAAGGTGGTATAATACTGCTTTTAATGTATAGTGCCAATGTGGCCTTGGTGAAACCTGCTCCAGATTAGGCTGATCACCTTTACCTTTCCACTGCTGTTTATCCTCTTCCTGATTTCTGGGCCTGAAGATTCATTTGAATGGCAAAGGAGCAGTTCAGTCAAATAAGAGTAAGCATTTTCTTGCAAAAACTTTCCAGAAACAAAAAGGAGGGAAAGGGGGAAAAAAGAGAGTCCGTCTGCAGAAAAGATATATTTTGACTTTTAAATGTCGGCGGAGCTTGGAAATCCATGACATAAACTTTTGCCTCAAAAATCAATCCTGAGTTACGATTTGATTAGCAGACAATTGAGATCCCATTTGTTTCTACATTTGTCTGCTACATGTCCTTTTCATTCATAGGCTGGCCGATGTAAAGCTTTCGGTAAAAACTCCCCAAGAAAGTCAGTGACATTAAAATGTCCTTTGATGCTCTTTCACTAAGCAGTGAATATTAACAGTTATGGTGACCTTGCTCCCTAATGTGTTTCCCTTGGATCAATAGCAGTTAAGTGGCACTGTTTTACAATTAAAAAGGGGATCGTTTCAAATTTAAAAGCTCATAGCTAATTTTCTTCTTGGCTCTTAATGGCATAATTCATTTTTTGAAAAACCACATTGGGAGAGCTTATACTTTATTCTTTGCTGGCAGCCTTTAGAGAGGGTAGTTTCTGTATGTATTAGAGAACCCAGTCAGAAAGAGTCAGAGACTTGTTTCAAGATTTGAAGCCTTGCCCAGTTTCAGATTAAGTCATTGCACCAAAATCCGGCCCTCAATTTTTGGGGTGGACTGAAATTTTCACACAGGGTAAGACTGGTGCACCCTCTACTTGCAACTGTCACTCAGCTTTAACTACTTTTAATGCTGAATTTTAGATTATTATTTATTACTGAATTTATATCTTGCTGTCCCACTCCAAGGAACCCAGAGCAGCAAACAGATACACAATTTAAAAACAGATTAAAACATTCTAAAAGCAATTACAATTTTAAAACATTCTTCAAGCCACTGACCTCGAGGTTGACAGGAACAACATTTTTCAGCCACTGAATGCCTGGGCATGTTTTCAAATTTCTCCTGAAAGCATATGACTCCTGGAAGGCTATCTAGAAGAGAATGTGACTCTTGGCTCAGAAAGGTTGCCCACCTCTGACTTAACAAATTTTCAAAGGCCTCAGAATGAGGTAAGGGGGCTGGCTCTCATGGCTGCAGACAAATCCCCAGAAGGAGAGTCATCCAATGACATTCTGAGATGGAGTCACTTCCTGGTCCAACACATGTGGCCCCTGGGAGCTGAAGCCTGCATCTCAACCCCAAATCAAGAGGAAACACCTCATCCACTAGACTTCAACTAACACTCCATAGACTCCTTGGAGAGCAGGAGAACCTTGTGATGATATCCCAACAATTTGTTAACTCCAGGTTCTAGAATAAATGAACAACTGCACAACTGCACAGGAAGGTGTCCAGATGCAGCATTCAAGGTGTGGAGCCTCTAATTAAAGAATGTCACGTCCAAGCTAGAAATATCTTCTAGTTGCTCCAAGACAACATCTGCATCAGCAGTAGCATCTTGGAAGCCACACCTTGGTCTCTCTCCAAGGTGCTGATCTTGCTTTGCCTCATCATCCTGGCTGCATGGAACCCTGAGACTAATGGCTTTCCTCTTGCTTCAGCCGTCACCTCTCCAGGTGATGGGAATCCCCATGGATGGGGATACTGGCTATTGCCAACACTCATCTCCAATGTTTCATCTAGCTTTGGGAGAAGCTCTGGAGGTCACCCCACTCTGACTTCTCCCTCCATTCACTCAATCCTTGTATTCTACACCAATTTTCATGTTCTGCCTCATCATGCTACTTGTGAGTAGGCCATGGCTCCTGAACAGGTTATAATTATTGCTGCTGACTCTTTCAGGCCAGAGAGCCAGTAGCTTTCTGCTCCCTGCTTAGCTGGCTGCCAAGACATGGGATTGTATCTAGGGGCAGTGAAGGATTCGGTTCAATTCATTGAACTAATTCATACTTCCTGAAACAAATTTCCTTAAAAATTACCCACTTCTCTGAATGTTGCCAAACAGGTCAAGAAAAAAATGTATGCAAACGTGTGCATATAGCATTAAAATGCTGCATATTGGGGAAATTTGCTTAGGAGAAATGTACACTGAAAATGCAAGTGAATTTTTGGGAGATAATAAAGAAATCAATCAATCAATCAATCAATCAATCAATTTCAAACTGCTGCAGAAATGTAGCAAACTGAAGAAAGGGAAAATGAGAAACTGAACCGTATAGATGCATCCATCCCTCGTTGTATCTAACGCTTGTGCTAGTGGGAGCGATTCAGTTTGTGCAGGGCAGGGTGCCTGGTTTTTGCAACGCCTATGCTCCCAAAATGTTATCCTGAGGACTGTACGATCCCATGGAATAGTATGGGATTTGGCACAGATCTGTCTAAGAACATGCTTTGTTCTTGCTTATGGGTTTGCTGGTCAACATCCCAAACCCTTTTCACAGTTTATGGCTCTCTTCTTCATACTGAACATTTCTTTGAAGTCAATTGAAGTAGCTGCATCTCTCTCTCTCTCTCTCTCTCTCCCTCTCTCTGTTTCTTTCAGAAATGAAAATTAAAAAATATCAAAGGAGCCTTGAGTTCCCACCCAGCTCCCTGAATAAGTAGCCCAATCTCCACTTTCTCTCTCTTTTGCAATTACCCTTTTGTACCTGGGTGCAGAGCATAAATGGCCACAGCCATTACAGAGAGTGGGTTGCCTGTCTGGCTTTCATTAGCTGCCAATTACTGACGGGGACCCCCGTCAGACTAAGTCGTCACAGCTAAAACAGTCTTACACAATTTGAAACCTGTGCTCCATTTATAATAACCGAGGTGGCGTGCAGTGAGGTCTGTGATGGCACATGTGGTGTTGAGAGACACAGCATTTGGTCTGCACCGTCTGAAGAAATTCCAAAGGTGCCAGCAAATAACATTATACCAGGGCTTCCCAAGCATCCACTAGAAAAACCAAAAAGAAAATTGGATCATCTGTCTGTCGAGATGGTGGAGGAATGTGTCTTGGGGGGGGGGGGGAGTTAAATTCAAACTCTTGGAAATTTGCAGCGCTTGCTGTGGCTGTCGAGATCAAAGCAGGGGAGACAGGCTTTGTTGCAGCTGGGGCAAATGAAGGTGTCTGGTTCTGCTGCTGCAGTTGAACTATGGAGTTTCTTCTCTCTGTGCTCCTCCCAGCTGACATTCCTCCTCTGCTCACTGCTATGGGTGCACAACCTGATTACCTGTGGGTAGGAGCATGTTATGATGATGCAAGCACTGTCCTCATCTGAGGCTGAGTTGGCAAGGCCCACTGAAATTATCAGAGCTCATTTAGTCATGTCCATTAATTTCAGACTATTCTGAGTATGACTGATGTTGAACACAACTCATAATGGTACCACATAATACTAATTCTGCATTTGTAAGAAATCAATCTTTTAGTGTGGCAGGACTTACACTTAGGAACTTCCTGCCTATTGATGTTAGGAAAGTGCCTTGACTGTACACTTTTCAGTGCTGGCTAAAAATACATTTTTCAAGGCAAGCCTACCTAGATATGTAGAATGTTGATGTGTCCTTTGGTCTGCTTTTAGCTTATCATTGATTTCAATTCTTTTTTGATTTTTTAAAAAATTATTGCCTGACCTTTATTCCAAGGACACTAAACCCAGATTAGGGGCTGGAACCCCTGAAATCTCTCGCCGCTTGGAGATTGGGGTGGCCTGTAACATGCACCATCCCCCCCCCAATAATTTTGGTTTTAAATAATTATATCCAGCTGTTTTTTATTGATAATATTATTGTTTTATTCTTTCATACTCTTGAACATTTCTCTTATGGAAATAGGGACATCCTATTTCCTAATAACAATAATAACGATATTTTATTATTTATATGCCACCCATTAAACATTTTTTAAAAATCCCTACACAGGACTGCTTTCAGGTGTCTTCTAAAGGTTGTACTTATTTCCTTGGCAGTGTGTGTGTGTGTGTCACATCATTCATACCCTCCAACATTTCTCCAATAAAAATAGGGACATCCTAAGTAAAAGAGGGACATTCCGGGATCAAATCAGAAACTGGGACGGCTTCTGTAAATCTGGGACTGTCCCTGGAAAATAGGGGCACTTGGAAGGTCTGTTCTTTTTCTTAACCACTTTGAGTTTTGTTTGTTTTTCTTTTACAGTCAAGTGGTATATAAACTTTGTGAAACAAAAAATAAAAATAGTTTTACTGTAATGCAGGTTAAATATATGTTTGCTTAAGTTCATATTTTCATCTGAAGATGTAAGTGTTGAGGATAACTTTGCCCATCCAACCCCCTTTTTGGGGAGGGCTCTTTGATGCTGGATTTGAAGGGTGCAGTTCCTTAAATATGGATCTTTGCTATGGTAACTGCTGCACCACATAAAATGACATAAAACGTTGAAAAGGACTCGCTGTCTTTAAGCGGCTTAATGGGTATGGTATTTATTTCCTTTCTGAAGATTTCGCTCGCCTGACACATTAATACAAACATAAATGGAGCAAATGTTTGTGGCCTTCCTGGGAATAACAAAGGGCCGCTTAATCTGATACATGGGGAAAATATATTTTTGAACCTCATTAATACATGAGTAGAAGTCAATGGAGGAAAATGGATCTTGTTAACTTGCTTCTTAGATACCAATAAGCATCTCATTTGCCTTAAACATATCAACCTAACAACACTATTTATTCAATATAACATAATCAGGGACATTAGAGAGGCCCGGTGTCGCACGCAGCAGAATGATTAATCTGTTATTCATTCCACAGCTGAAGATGTCCTGCTAGGATGGCAGACTGATCAGAAAAGAATATGGTTCTCCTTAAGACCTCTAAGAGGAAAGAGGTTACTTCCCGGAAAACACAACCCGGAAGCCAGATTTTCATGCTATCTATATCAGTAGTTCTCAAACTTTATTCCCCATTATTGCTAAGGGCCTTGGCAGACCTTTGAATGATTTCTCTCCCTGCTGTGCTAGATGCTGTACAATTCTAATGTGCATTTTAAATTTAATTTAATTTCATTTCACTTCTAATCTGTTTACTGCCTTTCTATAATACTATACACAAGGTGTTTTGCAAGACGAAGAAACAACAAAGATCACAGGCCTTATAACAATCAGATCCAAGAGCATTTTATTTATTGTATTACAATCTGAATTCCATAGAAAACCCCAGTAAATTTGTTCAGAAGCAAGTTTAAACTTCTTTTTTCACAGCCTCCCATTTTGCTTTGCTGCTCATCCTCTCCACTTTTTCCAAGGGCTTTCAAGGGCATCACTCACCCTGTCACTCCCCATCCATCCTACTCAAATTCCAGGCAGAATGCTGGGCTCTAAGAATGACAGAACAGCCACTGTACCCACCATTCTTCACAGATAGGCCATGGAGCATCTGAATGAAGCTCAGGGACCACTGGTGGTTTGCAGGCCACAGGTCTTTGGCAGGCACTGAAATGACACCCAAACAGTCTTTGGCTAAGCATCTCTAGGGAGAGCATTCCAGAGTCAATGCACCATTTCTGAAAAGACCCTTTCCCTGGTAACTGCCCACTGTCCTTGTGACTACCGATGGGCGGATCTGCCAATTATGATTTCTCTCAACTTTCTCATTTCCCCTGGTTCTGCATTCAGATCTCCACATTTCTGCACTGTTTTGTGAATTCTCTTAAAACAACAACAACAACAAAGTCTTCACTGAAACATGTTATTAGTGGACATTTCTCCTAATATAAACATTTTCTCGCATTTAATTTTACCTAACGTGCACATTTTTTCAAAACAATTTCCCCAATATAATGCATGTTTGTAGGTTATTTATTTCAGAAAATTCACACACCACTTAATCCCCCCCCCCAATACAAACTCATTACTTGGTTGGAGAACCGCATTGTAAAATTTGGAGAAGTACAAATTTCAAAGGACAGCTGCCTTTCTGTTCAGGAAGGGCAGATTGGGTAGATTTCCAATAAAATGCTAACTAGATTTCTCCCCTATCTATACCTCTGATATAGAGAAGGGCCTTTCATGAAGATATTTGTGTAAGAAGAGGAATTCCTTGGCTTTCTGAAGCCAAAAGGGAGGTGAGATGAGGAGTAAAATTAGGATTGGGGTATCTACCTTAGTACTATCAAAGTTTTGGGGATGCCACTGTGATCATGATGGCCTGAAATAAAACCTCAGTGCTATATGGCTGTGGCTCAGTGGTAGAACATATGCTTTGGAGAGCTGCTGCCTTTCAGTATAGACACTGCTGAGCTAGACGGACCAATGTTCTGACTCAGTATAAGGCAGCCACCTTATGAATACTGTTTCTTCATCACTTTCAAATGGATTTAGAGATTTTGTGGAAAAGAAAATGTGTGAAAGGGACCGATTATGGCAAGCCAACTCATAGGGCAATTCCCTTAAGATTCACCAGCAAGATTCACTAGCACCCAGCCATTGGAACTCCCTGCCTATTGAAATCTGGCAGGCGCCTTCAACTGTACTATTTCAGCACCTGCTAAGTTATGTAGTAGGTTCACATGCCTTTTAATCTATTTTTAGTTCATCTTTTAATTTTATTTTTATTTGAAGATTTCAAATAGCCCTTGGTATTTTTTTTTATTGCCAGTTTTATTGTTTTAGTCTTTCTGTAAACTGCTTTGAGGTTTTTCCTTACAAACAAGTGGTCTATAAAACATATGAAATAAAATAAGATTCAGACAAAATGTGAAAAATTCTGTGTCAAATTCTGAATTCCGAAATCCTCTACTATGGATATCAGCTGCTCAATTTCCCCACAAATCCATATTCATCCCACAGTTTATACATCCAAAATTGTGACTTACCTTGTTTAAGGCTACTTGACTCTTGAAGACATTCTTTGAACAATTTCTTAGGAACCACATGGTGGAATTGCCAGCCAGACAAAGACCATGTTGGGCATGAGAACATGTTGGGTTTTTATTTTATTTTATTTACATCTACAGATATTCAACCCTCTCTGTGCTCCCTTTACCCATCTCTGTTTTGAATGGTCTGCAAGATGGCCCACTCTCGCCCAACCTTTTAGCAGGAAAAAGTAAGGCTTCCCCTCTGACAGCCCGGCTGGGTGACGTTGCTTGCTTAGATTATGTAGGGCTCTAAGATATTCAGGCACAAAGAGGAGATGAACAAGGCCTCTAATTGAATTCATCACCCATTTCAATAGAATGGCTGAAAACCTACAACAGAGGATCAGCTTTGTATTCCGCTAACATAATCCAACTCCATTTGCATTATAGATATCCGCCAGCCCCATGTGCAATGCGCCAGTGCGCATGCACATCTACAGGGTAGTAGGCGCTGGCAAGAACAATGTTCTGTCACAGCAGCTAATTAAATCACAGTCTCCCTCGGCAGTTTGCAGGCACCCTTACAAAGGGAGAGAGAATAACAAGTGCAGTCATGTTTTGGACGGTTCCATTTGCAGTGCCAGGGAATTGCATTTGCTATCTGCTCCTGCCGTCAGCTTCCCTTCCTTTATCAAGCTGTCTGCATCCATAAGGACTAGAAACTTAAAGAAGTTATTTTGTCTCTAATTCTTACTCCGTGGGTGTGTACGTATGAAAAAAATACCACTTATCAATTTCCAGAATTTGGATGAGTTATTCATCAATCATTCTGACATATATGCCCGCCATTTTTTGGCAGAGGGCTGTTCATACCAATCCAGTCCATAGATCGAAGAAGTTGGGCTGTGGATTTGTTGTTGTTGTTTAGTCGTTTAGTCGTGTCTGACTCTTTGTGACCCCATGGACCAGAGCACACCAGGCACTCCTGTCTTCCACTGCCTCCCGCAGTTTGGTCAAACTCATGCTGGTAGCTTTGAGAACACTATCCAGCCATCTTGTCCTCTGTCGTCCCCTTCTCCTTGTGCCCTCAATCTTTCCCAACATCAGGGTCTCTTCCAGGGAGTCTTCTCATGAGGTGGCCAAAGTATTGGAGCCTCAGCTTCACGATCTGTCCTTCCAGAGAGCACTCAGGGCTGATTTCCTTAAGAATGGATAGGTTTGATCTTCTTGCAGTCCATGGGACTCTCAAGAGTCTCCTCCAGCACCATAATGGGCTGTGGATTAGTACTATACCAAACATTTTCTCCACTTAAAAAAAAACAAACATTCTCCATCAATTAATGAGGCAATATTTATTTTTATTTTATTACTTATTTAGTGCATTTATATTCCACCTTTTCCTCCAAGGAACTCAATGGGTCATGCATGGTTCTCCCCTTCTTCATTTAATCCGCACAACAACCCTGTGAGGTAGGTCAGGCTGAGAAGCAGTGAATGAGTCAAGTGAGCTTTGTGGTTGAGTGGGGGTTTGAACCCTGGACCCCCAGGTCCTAGTCCAACACTCAAACCACTACACCACACTGATTCCTATGCTTACTTTAGTTTTGAGGTGACTGAGGGGGTACTTGTGTCTCTTCATTCAGTCTACAAAGCATCTCACCAGTGGCCTGTACTCTGGAACCTCCCTAGGTACCCGCATTTTTATTAAAATCCAGGGGAAGTCATCATAAAGCAGCACACAGACACACACGACTTTTCCAGATCAGGAAATATGGACAGCCAAAAAGGCTGCAAAGCATTGGACAAATATCTACTGGAAAGACAAAAACACCCGCTACCCTTGCTAAAACACCTCACCCAACAAAAGTCTAAAGAAATTCCCAAGTTCCCTGAAAATGAGGCTGCAAAAACTGTATGCCTCTTTTGCAGGGAAAGAAAACCTACAAATAAAGGAAAGTAAGAGGTGACATAACGTAAGTTTATAAAATTAAATGTGGCCTGGGGGAAAGGCCTTCTCCCTTTCCCTTAACATAAAAACTTGTGGACATTCAATTAAGTGGAATTTTGGAAGATTTTGATTGTGTATTTTGTGTTTTTATATTGTGATTTTCTCCTGTGATCTGCCATGTGACCTGTGGGTATAGGGCGGTATATAAATTTAATAAATATAATAATAATAAAAGAAAGTCTTTATTTACACAACACGCAGCTAAGCTATGAAACTCTCTGCTTCAGGATGCAGTAATGGCTACCAACCTGGCTTTAAGAGAAGATTGGACAAATTCATGGAGGAGAAAGGTTGTCTATGGCTAGTAGTAGGGTTGCCATATTCCAAAGACCAAAAACCTGGACTCCCCTCCCCCACACATTTGGGGCACCCCACCACCACCCAGCATCTCCGTCACTCACCCTTTCCCTCCCGCTGACCCCTTCCTAGCCCCCCTGCTTGCCCCCTCCTCCCATCCCCTCTCTTACCTTTGCTGTCTTCCGCCTCCTGAATCATTTTCACTGCGCAGGCCAGGTGCGCCTCCTAGAAGGCTGGGCCTGCTTATTGCAAGCCACAACTGGTCTCTGCTGCCTCCAGAGAAGCAGTGCAGGCCAGGCGCTTTGGTGGCTCTGTGGCGGCCGCAGACGGCAGGCGAGTGGCTCTTTGGCCACAGGATCTGCAGGGGCTTCAGCCTGGGCCTGGAGGCTACTGAGGGTAGGAGGACCGACGTACACACGGCCACCAGAAGTGACAGCATGTGGCTGCCCCCTCCTTTTGTGACAGCACCACTGCTCGGCCAGTGACCTCAGCGCACCAAAAACAAAACCCCTGACATTTTTTAAGAAATTTAAAAAATCCAACTGGACACTGATCTCATCCTTGAAATCTTGGGCGTGTCCAGCAAATTTAGGACGTGTGGCAACCCTAGCTAGTAGCCAGGATGGCAGTGCTCTGCTGTCACAGTTTGGAGGCAGCAATGCTTCTGCATATCAGATGCTGGAAGCCACAGGCAGGAAGAGGGCTCCTGTACAGTCATACCTCTTGTTACGTTCGGTTCCGGTTACGTCTTTTCAGGTTGCATTCCGCAGTGACCCGGAAGTACCGGAAAGGGTTACTTCTGGGTTATGCCACTCACGCATGGGCAGACGCTCAAAATGATGTCACGCGCATGTGCAGAAGCGGTGAATCACGACCTGCACATGCGCAGACGTGGGTTGTGTTCTGCTCATGTTGCGAACGGGGCTCCGGAACGGATCCTGTTCGCAACCAGAGGTACCACTGTACTTGGCACAGACCTTAGGCTGGCCACTGTGAGAACAGGATACTGGACCAGATGGGCCAGGGGCATGATCCAACGGGCTCTTCTTATGTCCCTAAGAATTTAGGGAGGGGTTCAGGAGAGATTTCAGCACAGTGCTAATCTGCATGATGGAAGGTGGCTCTCCTATAAATCACTTTCTCCACAGAGTCAGTTTTTAAGCACCTCTAAGTCAAAGGGAGGGCAGTGGTTGAGGTGGGGAGAGAGAGAGGATGTGCAGCTCATTGCAGGAACGAAATAAAGAAAGCCTAATCACCTTGTTCCCGCACAATAACGATCAATATGAATGTAATTACCACGGCTCCTATTTGGCATAGCTAAAAAGGGTAGCATGGCACCCGGGCCGCTGTCTCTGGCTGTTTTGCCGAAGAGTCCCCATCCCTCTCTTTTACATATTTATTACAACTCTTTAGACTGATCCATGCAAACAGCAAGCCAAGGGCCAATGGGAAGGAGGCGAGCTCGTGCCAGCAATCCCAGGACTGTCAAGCGATCGGCAGAGATTGGACAGTTCCTGATGAAATAAACGCTGGCTGCTGACTCTTCCAATTTTGCAACACTCCTCTGTGACACTGGAGCAGCCCTGTCCAAGATTGAGATATTTGAAAACTGTCATCTTTCATAAATATCCACTTTGAGTGACAGGCTGCTCCCCCCACCCTCTCCCTTCTCCCCCTCTGAGCGGTACCTAGCTGGCACCGGCCTGCGGGATTTCATTGCTTGTGATAGGTGATTAGCAAAAGAGATGATTTCCTCCTGCCTTCCCCTGCCGAGCTGACAAAGGGGCTTGAGTGACAGCCCCAAAAGGCATCCTAGGGAAGGAAACAAGCTGGTGGTACAATCATAGAATCTTAGAACGGTAGAGTGGGAAGGGATCCCGAGGGTCATCTAGTCCAACCCTCTGCAATGCAGGAATCTCAAAACATGGTCCCCCATCCAATATGAAACCACACTTGACCTTGTCCGCTTTGCAATGCACTAGCAGTTTTATTGCTGCACCACCAGGAAGTGACTAGAAGTGATGATGCTCTCTCTTTCCAACCTAACAGCTCCTTGTTGGCCTTGCCAAAATGCAGAGTGGGTTGGGCTGGGCTGGCGACTGGCTGGGCTAATCTGTAGCTCAGTAATAGGACATCTGCTTTGTATGCAGAAGGACCCTGGTTCAATCCCCAGCATCTCCAGGTAGGGCTGGGAATGTTCTGAAATCCTGGAGAGTCACTGCCAGTTAGTGTCGACTATACTGAGCTAGATGGCCCAATGGTTTGACTTAGTATAAAGCACTTTCCTATATTCTCGTGCCAGCAGAGGTAATTCAAGACATTCTGCTGTCCAGGATGGGTGACAAGGTGGCAGACAAGGTGGCGCTCCCACTGTCCCTGTAGAGCATCTGACAGGACTCATGACTGAATTGTAGCTCAGTATTTTCAGTTGTATGGACCAATGTGCAGCTCTGCTTGGACTGCATCCTGTGTAATGGAGGAAGTATCAGCCAACTGTGTTAACACAGGTACATGGGACCCTAGGAAGCTGTTCTATACAATGGAGATCATTGGGCCATGCATCCCACATTGCAGGGGGTTGCACAGGACAATCCTTTTGGTCCCTTCCAACTCTACAATCCTATGATTCTGTCTCAGTATTACCAACACTGACCGGCAGCAGCTCTCCAGGGTTTCAAGCTGGAGATGTTTCCCAGCCTTGGCTGGAGATGTTCAGGATCAAACACAGGGCCGTCTGCATGCCAAGCAGCTGGTCTACCACTGACCTACAGCTCCTCCCTTAGGTTTTCCAAGCCAAAATGAAGATCAAATGTAGTTTTCCATGCACGTAGCTAGTGCCCGCCAGCTTCACCTGCTGATCCAAATCTTTCAGCCAATGCTGAAAATAGACCATGAGGCATTACGCAATGAATTTCTTTTGAAGAAAATAAAACCCCCACCCTCTGCCCTAGACACACACATGGGAAATGACTAAGCTGTTTGCCTAGGAATGGAAGAAGCACCTTCTGAACTCAGCCTCTGGGTTGCCAGCCTGATATCAGAGAACTTGATGAGGCAAGCCATTTCCCTATTATGATGCATATTATCACTATTATTATGAGTTGGGATTCAAGGCGGCTTACAACATTTAAAAATAATAATTATAAAATATAATTTTAAATTTTAGAGCTTAAGAATTGCCTAAATCAGAGCATATGCACTTTTCGGTCAGTATATTATATATATTTATATTATTTAGGAGGAAACGTATAGACCTCTTAATCAGTGTACATATTAAAAAGATTATCAATAAAGCACAGATTAAAAACAGCAATACCTTTTTCATTTTTTAGGGCCTTAAAGTTATTGGCTTGGGAAGTACTAATCTGGCAGATTGGCATGACAATAAATGCCTCTCTCTGTTCCTAGTAGCTGGTAGGATGAATTTGTTTGCTTATTTGTTTATTGCATTGCTGATCCACCATTTTCTCCAATGAACTCAAGGTGATTCACATGGTTCTTTCCCCCTCGTCATTTTATCTTCCCAACAACACTGCAAAGTAGACTAAGATGAGAGGCAATGGTTGGTCCAATGTCCCCCCATTGAGCTTCATGGCTGAATGGGCATTTGAACCCAGGTCTCCCAAGGTTTTAGCCCAGCAGTCTAACCACTATATCACATTGCACACAAGTCGGAGAAAGGCAGCAAAATGATACAAGCAAACCTGCCTAAATGTTATAAGAAGGGGCTACCGTGCCGTCCCCCCATTGCTACTAGAAGAAAATGAAATCTCCTTTTTAGATGAAGAGAAAGAGCCTGAGTGATGAATGGGTGGCAATGCATGTGTGCAGTGAAATTTAACCCATCTGTCCATCGACAAACACATGTATAGTATTAGGTGACACATTAATTGTACATTAATCAGGATAAAATGTCAAGGAGCTAATGCAAGTTATCATGTAATTTAGCTTTATTGCTTATACAGTGATGGCCATTACTACATTACTATCATTTAATAAAGTGGATTA
This sequence comes from Podarcis tiliguerta, assembly GCF_965153285.1. Classification (NCBI taxonomy): domain Eukaryota; kingdom Metazoa; phylum Chordata; class Lepidosauria; order Squamata; family Lacertidae; genus Podarcis; species Podarcis tiliguerta. The sequence continues at coordinate 22,736,098 of NC_139547.1, forward strand.
TTTCAGATTAACTAATGTCACTGCAGAATCTATTTCCATCCAGCCTCACTTGCTATATTTCTCATGGGCAAGTGAACAGTGATTTATGTAAACCTGAGCAAGCTGCCATGGATGTGCCACCCTTCCCCCCTTTTGCTAAGCAGCCACACTTAGCACTTCTTTAATTTCTTTTCCAAGGGAAAGGCACAAGGGAAGGGATCAGAGGCTGCCATTTCGGCCTGGCGAAAACAGAGGGCAAATGAGAATGTATATGTGATGCTAATTTATATGTATAGATGCACATTTAGAAATAATTGTGATCATCAGGATAGAAATGCAAGACTCCTTGCCATACTAAGGAAGGCTGTGACCAACTGACCTGTGGGCCTTTCAGTCTGCTCTCCAAGTGCTGTTCAGTTCCAAGTCTGGATGAAGGAGAAATTGGATTTTAAGCACCAAATGTTAGCAATGTCAAACTTTCTGGGGAACCAAAGCACAGCTGTCCTTCCAGATCCACTCTTACTGAAATTTTGTGCTGCGCTTCTCCAATCAACCTTTAGGAGAAAAAAAATGCATGTCTTAGGGTACGGTGTGCATAAAAATGAATATATTAGCAAAAATGACATAGACTCATATTGGGGGAGGGGACTGGATATATTAGGCCAAATTGCATATGGAAATGTGTATATGTGGAGAAATTTGCACTGAAATGCTAATAAATTTTCATGAGGACATTTTTTTTAAAAAAAGCAAACTGACAATTTGGAGAATTGAACTTAAGGGTGGGAAATGAAGAGGAACCAAAAGTGATAAATGCACACGATGTCATGCATCATGGTGGAAGTGTGGGGAAAGTGTGTGTAAAATTGAACATATTCCTGAAAACAGCAGACACAAAAGCATTATATTAGAGACAATTGCTTATGCTTGCACTTTAAAAGGTAAAGGGACCGACTCTCAGGTTGCGGAGCTCATCTCGCTTTATTGGCCGAGGGAGCCGACGTACAGCTTCCGGGTCATGTGGCCAGCATGACTAAGCCACTTCTGGCGAACCAGAGCAGCGCACGGAAACGCCGTTTACCTTCCCGCTGGAGTGGTACCTATTTATCTATTTGCACTTTGATGGGCTTTTGAACTGCTAGGTTGGCAGGAGCAGGGACCGAGCAACAGGAGCTCACCCCGTCGTGGGGATTTGAACTGCCGACTTTTTGATCGGCAAGTCCTAGGCTCTGTGGTTTAACCCACAGCGCCACCCACGTCCCTTATGCTTGCACTTTAGTCAAAACTAAATTTGACCCATTTCTGTAAAGCAACGTGGACTAAAGTTGCTCCTGGGGCACCTCTGAGATTAGGGACCCTGAAGCTTAAGCTTCATTAGTTTCATAGTATAGATCTGCCCCCGGAACAGAATGCTGGTCTAGATGGGTCTAGCAGGCTCTTCTTATGTTCTTATAAACCACAACAACTCCCATGGACTTAGGACACAGGATTTCCTTGGAATGTTGGCGGCTGGGAGTCACTAGTGGGGAGAATTGCTGCTCCACTCATGTCCCACTTGCAGGCTTTCCAGAGTCATCGGCTTGGTCACTTTGAGAACAGAATATTGGACTAAATGGGCCTTTGGTCTGATCCTGCAGGGCTCCCCTTTGTTACCTATTAATAGGGCTACTTCACAGTGCAAAATTCAAAATGTGCCACTTTTTTCATTGAACAAGTTCCTGGAGGAAACACTGTTATGTAACACATAGGGGTTGAGGTGTTTTCCCCCTGCCATTCTACATGCAGAAAGGAACCATTTCTTCCCAACCTCAAACTGCGAGAGATGGGACTGTGGCAATTTAGAGATGAGACATTACTATTAAAAGTCCCCCCCCCACACACACTTCCAAAAACTTCTTAACTTATGCCTGTAAAATGTCTGACTTCATTGCGCATTTGTGTATTACTCTTTGCAAACAGGTAATGAATAGGGCTCCATCGTGCATTATTCTTCAGATGAGAGCATGTATCCCCCCCCCACTCCCAGATTAAGCAGCTGCTGCTGTTACAAAGCTGCCATCTTTGTTGCTAGGGAGACTCTGTGCACGTGCCAGAACATGATTGGTTCATTTGCCACCTTTCTGAGATGGTGTGTGGACTCCAGTGAACCCAACACAATGAGGAATTCTAGAAGAGGAGACCATTTTGTTGCAATGAAATAAGGACTTGATCACAGGATTTTTATTTTATTTTTTAAGGAGAGGTGTTGGAATTGCAGTAGGAGAGAAACATTTCAAGTTTGCTGTAGTGGTAGTGATGTAAAAAATAGTTTAGCTTTTGCTGCCCAACTCCCCAATGGGACTCTGAGTTCTCTAAGTCCATGATCGGCCAGAGAAGAATGCATGCAGACAGGATACAGTGGAAAGCAAGGCAGGTATTTATTTTTCTGTTGCAACAGAGTTCCCTCTCATCCTTCCAAGGAGGGAGAAACCCTGAACAAAAGTGTGCAGGAACCTTTAAAGACTTTGACATTGCCAAGCCCCCTTAGCCAAAGACCACCCCTAAATCATCATACATGCATCATAGGAGGCCTGCGTCCTGGCCAGTTGTATATTCATACACAACTATGCCCTTAAGACAGCATTTGTAAGTGAAAAGACCACGGGAAGGCTTTCCCCATTTGCCTCCCTTACTGCAGAGGAATATTTGAAGTCATTGGGAGAGTCAGAATGGCTTCAGGATTGCTCTCCTGTACTATTTCAGACATATGGTTTATATATTTAGATATGTGTGCATTTATGAATAGATTCAGGTAGGTAGCCGTGTTGGTCTGACGCAGTCGAAAGTCTTTAAAGGTTCCTGCACATTTTTGTTCAGGTTTGTTGAGAGATGTCTAGGAGAGCAAAATATCTCTTGAGATTTGGGAGAGATCTTGCAAGCTCTTTCAGGGACCAGTTCTAGCACTGCTTTTCCACAATCAGCAGGATCCCAGAACTAACAGCTGTCTGTTTGGAGCAAAGGAAGGCAAGGACCCACAGCCCAGGTGGGGCTCACTAGCTTGGGGAGGAGTTGTGTGATTCCTCAGCTGGAGTAGACTCAGGACAGGTGAGGCTCACATGCCTCCTCAACCCCAGAAGCTATAACAGGCCTGCGTCCTGACCATCTTTCCCTTCAAACAGGATAGGTGAACCTCTAAGAAGAGCAAGACCAAAGCCATAGTAAATCCCTAAAGATGGGCAACCTAGCCGTGTGGGATATTGCTTATGGTCAACGAAAGCCCAAGCAGAGATTCATACTGGGGAATGTTGCTGTGGCATACTGGAGGAGCAGGGCCAGGAGACTACCCAAGAACACAAAAAAAGCAGAAGCAAAACAACTACATATTTCATTTTAAATGGACCTTCCTGCTAAGTGTAGAGCGTAAACCCTCATTTTTAAAGGAAAAAGGGAGAGAAGACTTCTCACAAAGTGTTAAGTAAAGGTACCCCTGCCCGTACGGGCCAGTCGTGTCCGACTCTAGGGTTGTGCGCCCATCTCACTTAAGAGGCCGGGGGCCAGCGCTGTCCGGAGACACTTCCGGGTCACGTGGCCAGCGTGCCGGAGCTGTTCTGGCGAGCCAGCACCAGCGCAGCACACGGAAACGCCGTTTACCTTCCCGCTATAAAGCGGTACCTATTTATCTACTTGCACTTAGGGGTGCTTTCGAACTGCTAGGGGGCAGGAGCTGGGACCGAAAGACGGGAGCTCACCCCACCGCGGGGATTCGAACCGCCGACCATACGATCGGCAAGTCCTAGGCACTGAGGTTTTACCCACAGCACCACCCGCGTCCCTTGACAAAGTGTTAGAATGTCACAAATAATTTAACAACAGAACAAAACAAGATTATTTTATATGATACAGTATCCTATATCCAGCTATGGGCACTGCTACACTTGCAAACAGCCTTAAGAGGCCTGACATGCAAGTCTCTTCAGGGTTACATAAACACATTGAGTTATAACATCAGGGAAGAATGGACATCAGGTTGTTGGGTGGGGCAACAATTTTAAATAAAATTATAGCCTCAAACGGGGGTTGTTATAAGAATTTTAAGGTCTCAAATATAGAATAAATATTCTTAAATAAATAAAAATTAAAAAATTGTCTAGTAGCACCTTAGAGACCAGCTAAGTTTGTTCTGGGTATAAGATTTCGTGTGCATGCACACTTCTTCAGATACCATGCACACGAAAGCTTATACCCAGAACAAACTTTGTTTCCAACAACTGGTATTCAGAAGCATTGCTGCCTCCAACTGTGGAGACAGAGCATATCCATCATGGCTGGTGACCACTGATAGCCTCCTCCTCCATGCATTGTCCTGTCTTCTTTGGAAGCCATCCAAGTTGGTGACCAGCACTGCCTGCCATGGGAGTGAGTTCCATAGTTTAATTGTGTGGTGTTTTTGATTCAACTTCATGGGCTATTGCTAAGAGAGAAGGAGCCACTTTCTCCATGCCATGCATAGTTTTATAAACCTCTATCATTTTGCTTCTTACTCACCCCACACCAAGTCAAACCATTGGTCCATCTAGCTCCGTATCGTCTGTACCAGGGATGGGAGATTTGTGACCCTCCAGATGTGTTTAGCCTTCAACTCCCATCATCCCTGACCATTGATCATGCAGACTGAGGCTGATGGGAGTTGGAATCCAATTTTGGAGGGCAACAGTTTCCCCTTTCTATCCCTGGTCTACAGTGGAGAACCCAGAAGTTCTCCAGGGTTTCAGGCAGGGGGCATTCCTAGCCCTAAAAGGAGATGCCAGACATTGAATCTGGGATCTTACACATGCAAACCAGATGCTCTTCCACTGAGCCATGGCCTTTCCAGGAGGACTGACATCCTCCAGCAGTCAAGGAAGCACTTGATAACATTTTTTTTAAAGCAATACATCCTTTTTTGGGGGAGGGGGGAATATCTCAACCCCAATTGTTGATGTGCCCAGCAAGATGTGTATGAATGCACATCTCTTATTGCTGCTTTAAGTGAATTCTGGCATATCTACATCCTTAACAGAAATCACAACATTGCATCTAACCAAATCGTGCTCAGAGCAGACCCATTGAAATCCATGGGCTCAAGTTAGTCTTGTCCATTGATTTCCATGGGTATGCTCTGATTTAAAACTTGATACAGCCCACTGTCTCACACCTTTGCAAGCTTCATGCATCTCTAAACCACATCCGTCTCCCGCTCATGTTAAATAAAATGGAGTCGCCGGTGTTTGTCACTGTTCTTTAAATGGGAAAAAAATCAAATGATAATAGACTGAGATTTGGTCATCTCGGGTAATAACTCGATTCGGTGCTTTGGATGTAAGTGTTTAAGGTTTCTGTGATAAAACGGTAACGTTATACTCCTAAAGCATGATAATGACATCAACGGATGTAACAGTGGAAGGGAGCGGACAGAATGTAATGCCCACAGGGCTGGCCTAATAGGAATAATTTTTAATGTAATGGAAATCGTACCACTAATGTTTTCTCAGCCTGATGCTGTCCCCATGTCAGGGGGTTTTAGATTACACATGAATTCCCACCTCTGCACACCCTGACTTGAGTGTTAAACTAAAATAATTAAGAAAATGGCTTTCTGAGTGAAGCAGCCTGTGTTTTCCTCATTTTAACTCTTGCCAGCCCAGGAGAATTCTGCACAGTTGGTACCCAATACAGTGTGTTTACTTATTTCCTTCTCCCTCCCAATCCATTTTCCTTTTGTGTTTTGTCTTTTCAGATTGTGATTTGTAAGCTATTCCAAGAGCCTTTCCTCCACTTTTTGGCTGAAGAGTAGGATAAAAGAAAAAACCAAATTAAATGAAAAACCTACTAAAAACGAGCTTTGATTTTAAGCCATTTAGTACATTCTGTAACCTGCTCTTCTCCCGAAAACTCAGGAGTCAGACCCACAGTACGGAACACACAGCTCCCAGTGGAGATAAGCTGTGAAGCTGAGCCATGGGGATCCATGAACTGAGACTCCCTCCCAAGGTCTCAGCAATCAGGCATGGATACAATTTGCTGGATTGGTTACTGGACTTTTGATTTGTGCCTGGATTTACGGCTGGCTTTTATCAGCTGCTGGGTTGGTTGCATTGATTTACGGTTTTATTGAGTTTTTGTGTGGCTTGTTTTAATTTTGACTGTTTTACTGTGTGTGTTGCCTGGAGAATATATATTTGCTTTAATTAGGTGACTCGTAAACTGAATAAATAATAATTTTACAAAATCCCAGGAAGGATGGCCATGACCACTGAAGAGTGGTACCACTGCCATGGTTGCCGAGGCAACAAGCCCAGCACTGGCAGAAGGTGGCATGACCTGGATCTCTAGAAGACACACCTCCAATGCCAGGGAAGTTGGTTCTATGGAGGTCAGCTCCTGATGCCTAGTGGGAGATGGGAGAGAGGTGAGGCTGCAGTTGTAGAACCTTCTTGATATCTAAAAGCCAACAGGGCATTAACTATGGAAAACTAAGTTCCACTTAATTAAACTATGGTAAGCAAACTTAGTTTAACTAACTTAAACTATGGCATTTACTCCCACAGGAGGCAGTGATGGCCACCAACTTGGATGACTTTAGAAGAGATTTGGATGAAATTCACTGGGGGTGGGAGATAAGGCTATCAATGGCCACTATCCTATGTTCTGTCTTCACTGTTGAGAGGCAGTAATGATTCTGAATACCCACCCATTGCTGGAAACTGCAGGAGGGCAGAACACTCTTGTGCTCAGGTCCTGCTAGTAGGTTTCCCACGGGTATCTGGGTGGTAGTTGTGAGGACATGACTGGGGAAGGGCTTCCTTAGCATTCATACAGTGTGCCTAGTTGGTCAGCAAAGAATGGAGGCGGAGCAGGGATCAGTTTATGGAACCCCTTCCCCTTTGGAAATGAAGCCCAGGGGGAATACTCCGAATTCAGGGAAGGGTACTGGTGTTCAAAGTAATTGGCACCCATCTCCATCCATCTCCACCCTTTTCCTGCCCATGGTTGTGGAGGACACAATGGTCAGGATATTGGTGGCATGTTAGGTCCAGGTTTTGGCACAGAAACTGCCTTGCTTGACCTCTGTTGGGAAACAGAGACAGGGAAAATACACCCCTGTTAATTCTCCTCGAGCTCTCAATAACTTTTGATACCATCGCCCATAGTACCCTTCTGGAACGACTGTCTGAGTTGCAGGTGGGTGGCATTGCATTGGATGGTCGTTTCCAGAGGGTGATGCTTGGAGCCTTCAGTGTGGGGTTCCTTTGTGTTGTATCCCCTATGCTGTTCAACATCTACATGAAACTACTGAGTGGGTTCATCCAGAATTTTGGAGTATGTTATCGGCAATATGCTCTCCTCCTTTACATCTGCAGGTGTGGCAATGGATGTGCTGGACTTGCCTCAGTAATAGACGATGAGAGCCAACAAACTGAAGCTCAGCCCAGATAAGACTGAGCCACTGTGAGTGGCTGGTTCCCCAGACCAGATGGGTGGGAGGTTTCCTGCTCTTGATGGGGTTACACTCCCTTGGAAGAAGCAGATGTGCAGCTTGAGGGTATTTCTGGTTCCATTGCTATCACTTGAGGCTCTTGGGATCTCTGTGGCACAGAAGATCATCTGTGCTCCAGTATCCTATTGGTTTGATTACTGCAGTGTATCATACAGTATGTGGGGAACATCTGGCCTTTGGGCTTAATCAGGCCAGACATGGGTCCCAATTTGGCCTGTGAACCATTTTCCCCAAACCAGATCCCACCTCCTACCCTACACCTGACATAATAAGTGACTTCAGATGTCGGGCAGGTAGAGGCACAGCTGCCAATGAGCAATCATGAGCCTTAACACGCTTTAGCAAGGGAGACTTGCTGTCACTTTCAATCAGCTTATCGACAGAGACAGGATGCTCTCTGGGATCAGCTGTGCTCAAGCTGCACTACAAAGGAAAAAAGAAGGGCCACCTGCTGCTAGGGTGATGTTAGGTGATGGACAGGTGTGTGGCACCACCCACCCACTCAAGTGGCCAACTGAGCAGGGAGACCAGTGTCTGGCCTACCAGCTCTACTGCAATGCAAGTGTACCATGGAGGGAAGCCACACACATTGGAGAGTATCCTGGGATGTGTTCTGAAGTTCACATTTCTATGAGGAGGGCTCTTGTATTAATACTTACCAAGCAGAAGAGATTGTTAAGAGACTATTGCATCATAGCTCCTGGCCTTTGACAAATTTGTTTTATTGAATTTATAATCTTCTGTTCCATATAGAATGGTTGTACTTGCTTTGCAGCTGAAAATTTTTATCTGGTTTTTTCATTGCATACTATGCTACTGTAACCCACCCTGGGACCCTATGGTGAAGGGTAAGGAAGAAATCTTATGAATGAATGAATGAATGAATGAATGAATGAATGAATCTTCTTCTTTGGCAATCACTCATAGCCAAGTAAGATTGTCTTCCATAAACATGGTTTTAACAATGAGTCCATAAGTGGCTGTGGAGGCCAATTCTGGATCCACATGTCCTTCCACAGTGAGGACATAGGTTTCCGGGTAGGAATTGATCATGGTGAGGATTTGCCAGATGTGCCTTCCTCTTAGCACATTTCCCCCTTTTCTCCTGAGTTCGAGCATCTTCAAAGCCCATGACACCTTTGGGAAAGGCTGTTCTTCAATTGGAGTGCTTGCAGGCCAGTGTTTCCCAGTTATACTACATTTTTTTTAGATTTGCCTTGAGAGCATCTTTGAACCTCTTTTGTTGTCGACCGGCATTACACTTTCCATTCTTAAGTTGGAAAAAGAGTAGTTGCTTTGGAAGACGATAATCAGGCATCTGCACAACATGACCAGTCCAACAAAGTTGATGTTGAAGAATAATTGCTTCAACACTAGTGATCTTTGCTTCTTCCAGTACGCTGGTATTATGTGATTGAGGAAATGAGTGAGGCCTTAACTTCACCCCTAGAAGTAGCATCTGGGGAGAGGAGGAGCCTCTGTCCTATGAAAGGCTTCAGTTCTGCTTGCTGGTTTCCCTCAGGCATCTGGTTGGCCACTGTGGGAATAGTGTGCTAGACTAGATGGACCTCCCTCTTGGGCCTGACCCAGCAGGGGTCTTCTTATGTTCTTAACAGGAGCTGGCTGATTTCAGACTTGTTAGATCTACAGTACTTTGTTTTTCATCATGACCAAAAGATCTACCAATATCTAGAACACATTTGGAATGAACCTACACCAGGGACCACTTGGAATTAAAGAGCAGGGTAGCTCATGCATACATTCAGAGCCAGGAATGTATTTGTTTCCAGTACCAGCTATGAACTGAGCTCACGGTCCTTTCATGCAAAATCCCATTCTGGGCTTGGTTTCTTCATCTCAGTAGCCTTATTTGGGAGAGAAATGTCATTTTGCTGTTGTTCTCAACAGTTGGGACACACAGAAGGAAGAAACAAATTTATCTTGTAAGGGGAGTAGTAGGAAACTGGTTTTGGAAAATTGTATTAAATTGTATTAATTTGGCAACAATTTGTAATAATTTGGATTTTTTATCAAAATAATTGGCAAAAAGAGAGAGAAACAAATCAGTACTCTCCAGCCAGCAATGTAGGTTTTTTTGTTTTCCCTTGGCTGCTATTGTTGTTGTCAATTGATTTTTTTTTTGGGGGGGGTGTATGGGGGCAGTAAATATGCACTTGGTGAGCACAATGCATTGGATTTCTGAAGTTGTAATTCCTGGTTGATTTTGAGCCCAGTATTATTCAGACCACCCACTCAAGGTACCTGACAGGCCTCTGGGGCATAACCATTGTCCTGTGTAAACTTGCCCTAGAATACATCTGCATGCACACACATGTATGTGTGCATTCCATGAGAAATGTCTGTCCGTTGCTCCTAATTATCTCATGAAGAATTCCTGATATGCTTTCACTGATCACCAGGGCTTCTTGGCAGAAAGTTTGTAAATTGCTACAGTCACGAAACCAACAGAAAGTGAACAAAACCTTCCTCAAGTGGAAACAAAAATAAAGGAATGAATTAGCTGGGGAGGGTGTTTTTGCATGTTCCCTTGTCCGTGTTCTCTCTGACCCAGGAATGGCTCATCACTTCATACTTCCTCACTTCGCACAGATTGCAGTTTTGGCTAGGAATCTTTGCACATGGTGGGAATTTGCCTAGGGCTGAGGCTGGCTTGCACCCAAGCACATTTCTGTGGCCAAGCGTTTCCAGATCGCTGCCCCATGTGTGAGCCTGGTTCTGATCCCCAAGCCCAGGAAAGATGGCGAGGGCTTTTGTCTTGGATCTAAAACACCTCATCTGTCGGAAGCTGGGGAGGCGGCGAGCTTCCCTGCCTTGATAGCATGCTTCTTACACAGAAGAATTTTAGTAGAGTCTAAAGTTTCATTTCCCACAGAGAACAGGAAATTTTCGTCATGATGAAGCTGATCTTTCCAGATTTCTCTGTGCAATGCTGGAGAACATGAAACATTTTTTTCCGGATTTCTCTGGCTGTGTAGCCAGAAATAGTGCTTCAGGTTAAGAACTTTGCTTCAGGATAAGAACAGAAATTGTGCTTCAGCGGCGTGGCAGCAGCAGCAGGCCCCATTAGCTAAAGTGGTGCTTCAGGTTAAGAACAGTTCCAGGTTAAGAACGGACCTCCGGAATGAATTAAGTACTTAACCTGAAGTACCACTGTATTCTCTCCCACAAAACAAAGCATGCATACTTTCAGGCCTAATGCTTTAAATCTATTTGAAGCCAAACACTTGAAAACAAGATCTCATGCCGTTCACATACGCCACATATAGACTTGAAACCTATCAATATGAAAGATGATTGACACCATGGTAAAGTATCAGCTCCTAAGAGACTCCAGTGAACCCTGGAGTGGACTTTCAGGTACTTTTGTCTCACAATGGGGTGGAGAACTCCCTACTTACATACCACTATTTTATATTGTGACTTTCTGTATGATATGATTATTTTCCACCTAGTCATTTTGACATGTTGGCACTCTATTTGAAAAATTTAACAATTCCAAAATAAAGATGCGCTTTCACTTACACAAGATTAAATATGCTGCCTTCACCTGTACTTGAGGGTCAATTTCAAAATATTCCGCTGGAAAACTGGTTATGTCCATGTGCTACTGTGTTCTTTCTTCTAGCAGATCAAGATAATCAAATGACAGCAAAAACTGGGGAAAAAATAGCAGGGGCAATTAGAATAAGATCTATTATTTGATGTAAACCTCCAGAATGTATTTTGCATAGTTAAGTTTTCACCTCTATCTTCAGTACATTTTATTGCTATGGCTAGTGGCTGATTCAAATAAAGATTCTTCTGATGTAGTATTTAAAACGTTGCTTTCTGTCGGCATAATTGCATGAAGGAATGCATGTTTTCCACACTTAAGAATGTTGTGAATGAATGTGTGCACCTCGCATCTTTTCAGAAGCTCAGCATTTCAACAATGGATCTAAAGAGCTGATTCGTGAAAGCAATAAACACCCTTCCCTTGTCTCTCAGACTAAACCCAGAACCTTGTGGCAATGCACATTGATGGTGCTGAATACTATGCATTAGGAACATAGTAAGCTGCCCTATACCTCAGTCAGACCATTGGTTCAGTATTGTCTACAGTGACTGGCAGATGGTTCTGCAGAGTATCAGGCAGTGGTCTCTCTCTGCCCTACCCGGCGATGCCAGGGTTTGAACCTAGGACCTTCTGCATGGAAAGCAGATGCTCTACCACTGAGCTATGGCCCTTCCCAATGGCTGCTTGCACCCAAATCTCTGAGCGGCAAGAGACTCCCTGACTTCCTGTGCTTTTTCTAAGGTTTGGTTTTCCTGGAATGAAGGTCAGTGGAGACTGCAGTGTCTTTAGGATATACAGCCAGTGTGGAGTATTGATTAGAGTGCTGGAGAGACTTGGGTTCAAATCCCTGCTCAGCCATGAATCCCACTGGGTGACTTTGGGCCACTCACCGTCTCTCAGCCTAAGCTACCTCACAGAACTGTTGTGAGGATAATTTGGAGAGGGGGAGAAGTGTTTGGGGACCACTCTTTCTTGCTAGATGCTAGGAGAGGATATACTAGGTATTATCCTTCCTTCCTCATGTTTCTGAGTTCAGCAGAGTGCATCCCTTCGCCATTTAATAGGGAAGCTTTGATAGGCTGGTTTTAGCCTTTCGGTTTAAGTAATCCAGGATGCTTTAAGGCAGACTATTTTTTTCTGGCATTTCCCCTGTCCCTCCAACATAAAAAAATAACCATGCAAACAGTCTTGTAAAAATTAAAAATAGCACTTACTCACTCAGCATACTTGTTGAAGAGCAACAGATACAGCAGCTTTGTTCAGGCAGGCTTAAAATGGTCATCCATTTACAAAGACATACTTTAGCCCAGTTTAAAATGGTGTCTGACATGCAGATGTTCTCACATTGCTGGAATGAGGTGAAAGGCCAGGTGAGGAAATTATATGTATGGATATGCCCTCCCACTGACAGGTCACAGTGGGAGTGTCTCTCAGGAGTCCTCTCTAGGAAACTGACAGAACTCTGAACTTCAGCGCTTATCATGTGTCTATCTAGCAAACGTGCATTGTTGGTTTGACTGCATTGTAAACACACCACAGATTTAGTACCTTGTAAGCTGCCACACACTGAATCAGTCCAGCTAGTTGAGGATTGCCATTGTGTACCAGTTGCTGGGACACGGGTGGCGCTGTGGGTTAAAGCCTCAGCGCCTAGGGCTTGCCGATTGTAAGGTCGGTGGTTCGAATCCCCGTGGCGGGGTGCGCTCCCGTTGTTCGGTCCGCTTACTAGCGGGAAGGTAAACGGCGTTTCCGTGTGTGGCTCTGGCTCGCCAGAGCAGCGATGTCACACTGGCCACGTGACCCGGAAGTGTCTTCAGACAGCGCTGGCCCCCGGCCTCTTGAGTGAGATGGGCGCACAACCCTAGAGTCTGTCAAGACTGGCCCGTACGGGCAGGGGGTACCTAAGCTGCCACACACTGAATCAGTCCAGCTAGTTGAGGATTGCCATTGTGTACCAGTTGCTGGGATGCGGGTGGTGCTGTGGTCTAAACCACTGAGCCTCTTGGGCTTGTCAATCAGAAGGATGGCAGTTTGAATCCCTGCGATGGGGTGAGCTCCCATTGCTCTGTCCTAGCTCCTGCCAACCTAGTAGCTCGAAAGCACACCAGTGCAAGTAGATACATAGGTACCGCTGCAACAGGAAGGCAAACAGCGTTTGCATGCACACTCTGGTTTCCGTCATGATGTTCCGTTGCTCCAAAAGCAGTTTAGTCATGCTGCCCACATGACCCGGAAAGCTGTCTGTGGACAAACGCCGGCTCCCTTGGCCTGAAAGCGAGATGAGCGCCACACCCCATAGTCGCCTTTGACCGGACTTAACTGTCCAGGAGTCCTTTAGCTTTTTACCTTACCAGTGGCTGGGAATCTCTAGTAGGGAGGAGAAGACTGTTCCATGGACATCCTTCTTGCAGGCTTCCCATAGGCAACTGGTTACCCACTGTGATGTCAGGGTGCTGGACTAGTTGGGCCTTTGGCCTGATCTAGCAGGGCTCTTTTTATGTTCTCCTAAGAGGCTAATACCCACAAACACACACCAACCCAGAAAAAAAGTTCAAAGCATTACCTGCTTGGTGTCTTATCTCATCGAAAAGCTGGGTCAAGGCAGATCTAACTCCCCTCCTAAAACTAATCAAAGAAGCTAAAAATCATTGTCAGTATCGCCTCCCCACCCTGGCTGTGCCTGGCAAGCAACATGTTAAATGGATTGTAACTGGATCCTATGGAGACCATTGGCAACCTGGTTATCAGTGGCAGTAAATGGAAGATAATAGCCCCACTAGAGAGTTATGAAATGGCTTGTCTTTGAGCCGCCAACATGTTTCGTCTCTCTTTTATTATATTCACAGCAGTAATCCGATATGTCCTGACTTCTGTCATCTGTATGTAATGCTTATCAACCCTCCACCATTGATTCACCCTCTTGTCAGGGACAATTATACCTCAAAGTGCCGAGGTTACGGCTGAACCAATATTATGACTAGAAAGGGAACACAGCAAAGCCACGGCACATCACAGCGAGCAATTTCAAAGCTGACGTCAAAGGCAAGGCAAGCACTGCAGATTGGGGGGTGGGGGGAGGTGAAAGGAGAGGGGAGAGAAGAGACTCTGTGGCCACGCTCCCAGGGCACTTCCAAACATTGCCAAGGTGAAGGGCTTGGACGATGGTAGGATGGAAGTGTTTTTCGATACGCCACACATTGGGACGGATGCCACTAGGGCTGTGATAAGCCCTCATTTGCAAGTACTTGGAAGGAGACAGATGAAAGTTGCCTGTGGCACTGGATGTGAGCAGATGTTCGCCCCAGGAGCAATGCACTGTGTTTTCGCACGGATACATGAAGAAATGGATGTACGAGCCCCAAGCTCTGAATTGCATTTGTCCTCAAATCTCTGAAAGCAGAGTGGATTGCACACAGTTGATTTTAAAATGCAAAATTAGTATCATTACGAGGGTTGTTCTGCATGCTCGCCAGGTTCTGTTTTCCAAACAAAGTTGAAGGGATGGGGAAACAGCTAAACTGCTTTCCCCCAACGATGCCTTTGCCATCTTTCCCCTAATCTGCTGTTTCACTGCCATCAGAGGTGGATTTAAAGGCAGTGTGACTGGTTCCCTAGCACTGGGTGCTGATTTGAGGGGCACACCGCAAGGTGTTGCAACTATGACACAGTGCACACACAGAAAATAAGACTAGAGGTGGTGTGGTGTTGAATTTTGGCTTCACGCAGGGTGCCACTGAAATTTGAGAAACCAAAGTCCATCCCTGCACCACATTCCCAGCCCCATCTACATAGCAAGTGTTCTTAGGCATAATCACATGGGCAGGCCTATCCAACTGGGGAGCCCAAGTGGAACAGAATGATGTCATGATGCAACAAGGTGAATTAGACTTGGTAATGTGATAACATGATCACATAAAGCCAGTTGAGAGGAAGGGCAGGGTTTGTAGACAGTAGTCATGTGGGTAATCCTAGTTTATTATGGATTCTGTAATGAGCTGTGTGGCATCAGTTTAGCTATCTGATGGTCCTAAGGACCCACAATGGCAAGGGCAACAATCACACAAATATTGTTGAAAGGAGGAAAGTACTGTTGAGGTGCTGCAGAGTAAGCCACTCAGTAAATCACATAGTTCAAAGCTGGAGATAACTATTAGAAAAAAATGACCTTCACAGATAGCCTAATGAACACAGCAGCTCATGTTCTGTAGGTCCCACTCCATAAAATCAGTTGCCAAGACTAAAGGTACCTGTCTCTCTACAGCCATCTATGTCTCTACTGCTCCAGGGCTTCTTCCAAACAATTGGAGACTGTGCCTGTGTGCAGCCTGTCTTTGCTCCACCTATTTAATCCCTCTCCTGGTTCTGGGAGTTGGGATGGGGAGGGAACTTGTCACACTGGGGGGGGGGGGCACCCATGACTCTTCACTAGCTTGACTCATCTCTGCCTCTTGACCTCCCTCCTTCTATTCGCCTGCTTCACCTTCTGCCTCTGTTTCTGAACTTCTCTCTGCCTCCAGACTCTTCCAACGTACTGAGACCTGTTACCCCTTCAGCGTGTGGCACCTCCTCTTCCCAGTCTTTTCCCTCTTTTCCCTCTGACCACTCATCGTCCTGCTACCACTGCTCCCCCGGGCTCTGAACCTTCTTGCCTTGGTGGTTCCCTAACTGGTTCCTCCCACCGTTTCTTCATGCCCAACCAGTCCATGACATCAGAGGGGATATACTGACAGTGCCAAAAGGGCCTCCTTTCAGATTAGTACTAATTATTATGGTAGCAAGAGGCTTGTTGTTTTGATGGGCAAAGTATGTGCAGAGGAAGGGCTTGGAGATTGCAGAGAGCAAGGAGGGGTGCAGGGCATCTCTCTGTGCTCTGAACTGAGACATGGTCTACCTCAGCCATAGGCAAACTCGTCCCTCCAGATGTTTTGGGACTACAATTCCCATCATCCCTGACCACTGTTTTTGTTAGCTAGGGATGATGGGAGTTATAGTCCCAAAACATCTGGAGGGACGAGTTTGCCTATGCCTGGTCTACCTCCTGACCACAGGATCCTCATCTGTTGAGGCCAGTAATTCAATAGCTTCCACTGTCTCAAGCCACTGAGGAGCATGAATGCATTTTTTACATAGCCCCACAAGAGTGTGATGGTTCCCCCACACAGGGTGCCGAGCCTTCCCGCCTCCTTCCCAAAGCCCAGTGGGCCCTTGCATCAGAACGGAGGTATGAAGACTCTGACAGGGTCCGAGAGTCTTCCCTCTTCTTTCCCAAAGCCCAGTTAACACTTATCCAGCTTTGGAAAGGAGATAGGAGTGCTCTAGGACCTTGCCAGAGTCTTTTGCCTCCTTTCCAAAGCCTGACACCTTGCTTAGGTAGCTTTGGGAAGGCAGCACAAGGGTGTGTGTCAAAATTTGGCCTCACGCAAGGCGCCACATTACCAAGGTCCACCCCTGGCTCCACCCTTTATCCTATACAGTCCTTACCTCAGTGCAGCGGGTAGAGGGCTGCTGCACTCAGGTCCTGTTTGTGTGCTTCCTACAGGCATCTGTGTGAAACACAGTAGGGCTCTTCTCATTTTCTTATGGCATTACTGTAGTCACACTATAGAGTGATAGAAAGTTGGAGACAGATGATAGATAGATAGACTGACAGACAGACAGACAGACAGACAGATGACAGAGAGACAGGCAGTAACTGGCAGCATCAAGATACATGAGGCTTGACTTGACCAGATAACAAAAGCAGTTCCGTTCTATTGTTTTATCCATTAGCCATAACACCATTCAATATAGCACAAAACGTTGGCTGCACTCCAACCCATCACTTATTTAATGCCAAGAGATTGTTAACTCTTCGCAGCACAATTTCTAACTAGGGCTGAATGTTTCTGTCAATTTCAGTTCCTTAGTTTTCCAGTCTCAACGCACCACATTTCCACATCAGTTTGATGCACAATTTCCCCAAAGATATGCATTTTTCTGCACATTGTTTGGATGGAGGACTGCAGTGCAAAATATGCAGAAGTGAAGATTTCAAAGGCTAGATATGTTTTTGATTCAAAAAGTGTGAATTAGGTAGGTTTGCATTAAAAAGTGAACCAAACTGAATTTATTCTGCATCCCTATCATACAGACAGACCCTCCAAGTGTCCCTATTTTCTAGGAACAGTTTTGGATTTACAGAAGCTGTCCTGGTTTCGGACCAGATCCCGGAATGTTCCACTTTTCCTTAGGATGTCCCTATTTTCATTGGAGAAACGTTGGAGGGGGTATGGAATTATGTGACCCCCCAAGCCAAGGAGATAAGTAACTATGCAACCTTTAGAAGACATCTGAAGGCAGCCCTGTATAGGGAAGGTTTTTAATGTTTAATTTTTTATTATGTTTTTATATGTGTTAGAAGCCATCCAGAGTGGCTGGGGCAACCCAGTCAGATGGGCACAAAATAATAATAATAATAATAATAATAATAATAATAATAATAGACGTCCCTAGTTTCATCAGAGAAATGTGGTGAACCAAAAGTAACCCTAGGAAGATATGCAAATAAAACAAAATTACAAGTCCCTCAGTATCGTGCAGCAGTCTCCTTTCCTCCATTTTATTTTCTCACCCACTTAATCTCAGAATGTGGGAATGGTACTAGAGGAGTGTCTCAGATGGCTATCTTAAGGAGGTGGCAGGATTATTCAGCAAGAAGTGATTTTTCTGCTATCCTGGTCCAAGGCCCTTTAGGACAGGAGGCAGCCATCATTTGTCTCTAGCGAACATTTGGAATTATAGAGAAAATGCAAGTTAGAGGGGGGGGAAAGGTTGCTGCGGAGTGTGTTTAGTAACAACAACAGCAGCAGCAGCACAGAATGGCTGCCATGTCTAAAAGAGAAGGAAAAGAGAAAGGACACAAAATTGTGTGGGCATGACCCCACTCCGCATTGGGAAAAATGAACCTACATCAGTCACTTCCCCCCACTTGCTCACAGAGAGAATCTCTTTGCACCTCTCCTGTCTTGAGATCGGGAGGCCACATAAAATTCCAATGAAACATGGGCATGTTTACAAGGGCATCTTCAATGCAGAAGATCCTGAACCTGTGCAAACAGGAAGTGAGCAGAAAGAGCAAACAGTGGGCAGTTTTTATCGGGATATTTGCTGAGACCACTTGCGGATACCATAGGAAGTACTGATGGGCATGGTGGTGTGCCTGGGCACCAGGTTGGTGACTGTTGATTTAGATCATTACAGATCGAAATCATTTGAATGGAAGCCACTCATTTACACGGTAACATGATGCATTTGGATACTTCTGTGGGCCAAGGACTAAGTATACTGACAGCATTTTGTAAACCCCCATTGTTGAGCTTGATAGCTCTGGGTTTCAGGACCCCCTGGCTGAATGAGACCTTTCTTATATTGTTCACCCACCCAGCGAGTGAGCCCATTAGTAGCAGCAGATGGGTGCAATAGGAGCCTGTGAGCTGCTCAGCATTTGGGCTAGGAGCAGAGAGAGGAATCCAGTGATAGCGGCTGCTTTTCATTCCTACGTGGAATATGAAAGCGCTGTTGTTTTACATCCTGTGCTCCATCCCTGACCCTGGGTGTTCCATCCTCTGTAGCCAGAGACCCCACGGGGTGGTGCCTGATGAGTGTTTGTGTGCCCTCTTCTCTGGATTTTAACCTCTCTACACACACACACACAGAGAGAGAGAGAGAGAGAGAGAGAGAGAGAGAGGCGCAATGGACACTTTGCTAATGTATTACTATATTGCTCACATCCTCAAGGAGAAAAACAAAGGCTCCAGACTTAGGTTTTTGTACCGGCATGCAGACTCAGCGGGCTATCTCCCACCCTTTCACTCTGGCTGACAGGAAAATACCTATTCAGGCTGGGTGGGGGGAAATTATAAAAGGGGACAATTCCTGCAGTAATCACTGGAGAGCACCCCTCCTTCCCCTCCATCTCTGCCTCCCCACCTCTGCTGTGTTTCAAGGCTACAGCTATATTCATTTCTCTCCCCCCCCCCCCGCCACCCATTTGCCACTCCATGCAATCCCAGGTTTACAACATAATCTCCAGCTGCAGCTCTAATAATAACCCACAATTCCTCCGTCCCCTTTGTGTTTCTCAGAGTCAGTAATCTGGGTACCACCGCATCGTGGCCCTGTAAAGCGACGGTGCATTTCCATGGCAACGAACTAATCCACAGGTGTAAGGTGATTGGGCACCTTTGGCACCAGAACAATAATTTGAAAGGTTCCCCCCCCTTCCTCTCTCCTTCCCCTCCTCGTCTTCTCCCTTTACACTTCACTGTTCTGCGGCGTCATGGATTTCATTCTATTGCAAGTCTCCGTGAAGATCATTACAATCTATTAAAGCAGGTGGAGTGAAAAGCATCTTCCTCAACAAACCATTATAAAAACATGTTAAGGGGGCATCTTATTAGGTCAAGCAGTGCCATGAGGCCTGAGACAAATTGTCCAAAGGTCCAAGTTGTGAAAGCAATGCAGGGACATTTCAGCCTGAGGGCGGGGCATAGTCTAGTACAGCCTCCCAGCATGGCTGACTAGGCCTGATGGGAATTGTAGTCCCCCCAAAATAGGGGAGGTTGTGGGATGCTGGTTTTATGAGCTACATGGGCCTCTGTGTGCTCAGACGTCAGAACCCTCTCCTGATCTAGATGGGATCAAAGCATACCATCAGGCCTGTGATTGGCTGCAACACAATGTCTCAGGATTAGGCAGCATGGCATACCGTATTTACTCAAATGTACTCAAATTAAGTCACAAAAATTAGGGTGCACATTAGATTTGATGGTGCCAGCAAATACTTTTTTTGCTTTCAAGATTTTGAAAATTGAGGTGTGCATTAGATTCGATGGCGCATTAGATTTGCATAAATAGAGTAATTTCGAGCCTGCTCTGCCATTAGGCAGAGTGAAATGGCTACCTCAGGTAAGCGGTAGCAGCCCTCTCCAGCCATTCCTGCTCACCCCGTGCCTGTTCTCACCTGATAAACAACTGAACTTTGTCTGAGGCCACAAAGAAAGCATGTGAGTCCAGGAAAAATAGAGTTAATATCGCTGCTGAGCTATGAAATTCGTTGAGTGACCCTGGACCAGTCTCTTGATTTACACCACCTAACAGGGTTGTTGTGAAGAGAAAACGAGACGATACCAGAGTGGCTGGACTCTGGGAATTCTGGGTTTGTGAAGGGAATAGAGCTCTCCAAAATAATCTCTCAGTATCCTTAGCAAACTATTGTTTCCAGGATTCTTTGAGGGAAGCCGTGACTATTTAAAGTGGTATGATGCTGCTTTAAATGTGTAATTCAGATGGGGCCTTTATCTGTTTGGCCAGGCTTTCCCTGACTCACAACATTGGACTCTGTTTTACGTGTTTCAAGCCCTTGAATTTCTGTTTTTAATTACATATGCTTGCTGGCTCCCCACAGGCATCTGTTTGGGCACTGTGAGAACAGGATGCTGAACCAGTCAGACCATTGGTCTGATCCAGCAGGCTCTTTTATGTACAGTGGTACCTCAGATTAAGTACTTAATTCGTTCCGGAGGTCCGTTCTTAACCTGAAACTGTTCTTAACCTGAAGCACCACTTTAGCTAATGGGGCCTCCTGCTGCTGCCGCGCCGCCAGAGCACAATTTCTGTTCTCATCCTGAAGCAAAGTTCTTAACCTGAAGCACTATTTCTGGGTTAGCGGAGTCTGTAACCTGAAGCGTATGTAACCTGAGGTACCACTGTACTTTTGTTTCATGTTTCTGCCTTTTGTTACATTTTTGTTTCAGTGATTTTTGTGTGTGTCTCTGTGTGTTTGTGTGTGTATAATATTGTGCACCGCTTAGATATTATCGAACTCGAATTATTTAAAAGTTTATAAATGCTTTTAAAGAAAGAAGTGTGTCAGTGCAACTCTCCAACCAAATAATTTATGCAAAACACATACATTAGGGCAGAGTGTGCATAAAAATATTAGCAACAATAACATTTTAAATGCATCGTATTAGGGAATGCTGCCTTTTAATATTGGGTGTGTTAGGTAAAATTGCACACAAAAATGTGTACTGTATATGAATGGGAATTTGCATTAAAATGCTGGTGAATTTTCATGAGGACCTTAACCCCACCCCCTACAAACTTATGTGCAAAGGAGGAGAAGCAAAATTGACAGATTTGTCCAATCCTACTCACTGAAATTAATGAACCTATGCTTGTCATGTCTATCAGCTTAAATTGGTCTACTCTGAGGCAGCCCAATGTCCCCACTGAAATCTGTGGGGCCAAAAAAGTACATTGTTCTAGCCAGTGTGTGTACCTTTAAAAATAAAACAAGCAAACAAGAAAGAATAACTTTAATTATTTCCTATGCAATGACGAGAACTGTGCAAGAATTCAAAGCTTCTCATATATCCCAATGTAACCCACACAACGCTCAAGGTTCCCACTTCGGCACATTAAATAACAGCCAGTGACCTGTGTTTTATTATGACACACAGCTGTTTTATCGCCTAAGTAAATAAATCGCCATTGAGCCAAACTTTGGGAATGAAGATTTTGAATAATAACACAATTAACTTTTCCCACAAAGCTGCCTCCCGATCCACTTACTCTGAGGCGCTGCAAGCTGTGATTCCCACGTGAAGGATATCAACTTATTTCCTCTTCCTGTCAATCATCGGGACCATGTAGGCCGATGGTATGTCAGGTTGTGACCTTTCACTCTAGGCAAGAGCCCCAAAGCCACCAAAAAAACCCATTGAGTTTAATTATTTAGGCTGTTTCCAATAAATATAAAAAATGTGTGGCCTTAACGCATTTCACATGCTTTGTACAGAGCTGGCTTTCATATATATGAAAAGGAGCCTGTAAGCTCCAAACGTTGCATTGTGGTATTGCGAGGGGTGGGGGGCAGGAGAGAGAGATCTATAGATCAACCAATAATCAAATCCTGTGACAGGCAAGGTTTACAACAATGTCTCTGAGTCTCTTTGCTTAACTATCTGGATTTATTGAATTCTGAGAGGAGTAACTAAGGCCACATATATACCATACATTTAAAGCACCATGATACCACTTTAGACTGGCATGGCTTCCCCCAAAGAATTCTGGGAGCTGTTGTTTTTTAAGGATGCTGAGAGTTGTTAGAAGGACGCTGTTCCCTTCCTAGAGTGGTTTAACAATCAATCTGCCTTCATAGGGAACACTGAGAATTATAGCTCAAGGGCTGGCTCTCCCTTTGGTGACAGAATCCACAAGAGCAGCTGATCCAGCCTCCAAGGAATGCACCACATGTAGATCTTCCTTTGTTCCTGATGCACACTTTCCTCTTCTTCCCTGGTGGTGGTGGATGCCATTTTGTGGTTTGCCTCAGGTGTCAAAATGTCTTGGACAGGCCCTGTATAGCTTTGTATGCCTCCTAGAATTCTTTGGGGGGGAGCCATAACTGTTTACAGGGGTATCGCAGTGCTTTAAATGTATCACATTAAACCCACTCAGATGGGTGGGGTAATAATAATAATAGTAGTAGTAACAACAACAACAACAACAACAACAACAACAACAACAACAACAATATAGTAACCACAGGAGAAATGTTGCCCCTTTGTGTAGGCTGTGGACAGACAATAACATTCCCTTTCCCACAATGTATGTTGACGCCCTACAGATATCCTGGGCTCCAGTTACTATCAACACCAGCCCAAATGGCCAATGGTTAGGGAAGATGGGAGGTAGAGCCTAGAAAATGTGGAGGACACCAAACTGCCGATCGCTGTGACAGAGACTTTATAGAACCATTAGAGGTGCCAGACCTGAATTCCAGCAAATTCCGGCTTTTAAAAAAGCCCTGATTTAAATGTATGGCATTCATGTGGCTTCTGACAGATACAGATGCCACAGTTACAATGGAAGGAGAAGAAGAAGAAGAGGAGGAGGAGTTTGGATTTGATATCCCACTTTATCACTACCGTAAGGAGTCCCAAAGCGGCTAACGATCTCCTTTCCCTTCCTCCCCCACAACAAACACTCTGTGAGGCTGGGAGACTTCAGAGAAGTGTGACTAGCCCAACGTCACCCAGCAGCTGCATGTGAAGGAGCAGGGAATCGAACCTGGTTCACCAGATTACGGGTCCACTGCTCTTAACCACTACACCACACTAGCTCTCAAGGGAAAGGGAAGGTGGCCTTGATGGGACTTAAGAGGGTACCTCTGGTGACAGCATCAAGTGAATGGAAAGAGAGTCACTTCTGTACACCACATTTGTTTCCCGCTATTTGTTTGCATTCAGTGCTAATGCTGCCCAGTCCCTCAGTAAGTGGTGGGTCCCTCCATCCTCCCTCCACCACACAACTTTCTCGGAACTGCAGCCAAGCAAAGACACCATCACTGACTTCCTCTGACCCATAACTGATCCAAGGGAATCCCAGTATGACCATCCAACTCAGAATAGGCCAATCCCTGGACCTGTGCCAACCAAGCCACTCAACGGTTGCTTCTGCAGAGGAAATGATTAATACGTAATGAGCTGTTAGCGGCCCTACGAATCAGTCAGGTGAAAGACCGGCGGTCAGGAGTACCCTGGATGAGGAATTAATTATGAGTGCTGATTTCTTTCTTTTTCTTTTTTACGAAACTCAGGCATTGCAAATATTTACGACTGTTGCACAACAAGTTTACCAGCTGGCACAGAAAGAGTAGAATTAAACATGAGCAATTAATGGATGCTTCTTTGTGGAAGAATGAATCCTTAAATCAGGAGTGCTTCAGCCAAGCATAACTTGGGAAGACTCTTCAAACACATAGCAGCGTTCCAAATTTCTGACTCCCTCGACCTTACTCATCCCACCCCTCTGCTGCAAGGGTTTTAGACCCGGAGTTAAGCATAGGCAAAGAGTCTATTTTATTTAAATAGGCCTTCACTGAAAGTTGGACTGGAAACAAACAAACAAACAAACAAACAAGCTAGAGATTTCAGTGGGGTGAAAAATACCTCCTGCACATTGCTTAGACACATGGCTATTACTTTGTAGACCTGAGATTTTTATTTTATTTTATTGCATCAGTGGGGAACTGGAGGTGGCTGGTGCTTGCCTCTGATGTGCTTCATGACTGACCTGATCAGACACAGGAATAGGGGAGAATTTCAACTCAGTTCACATTTAAAGGCAAATCAACCTAATTCAAACTTTCCAAAACAGTGCATGAACTGAAACACAGCCATCCTTTGGAAGATGCACTTCTCTGAATTTTGCAAGGCAGTTCTCCAGTCAAGTTGTTAGCATCCAACTGTCTTAATAGACAGTGGAGTGCGCTTCAGGAAGGTGAAGTCAAACCATTGTGTTAGCAACACTGAAGTGATCTGTTTGGGGCGCAAGCCTGGGCAGTGTGTATGGAGGTCCTGGCCACACGGTGTACAAAAGTCCATATACTGTGGTAAAGTGGGCGAGAAATCATTGCTTACCTTTGCAGTAGTGGCTGGGGCTTTTTATATTCTTTTTATATTTTTTTAAACTTTTTTATTAATTAGTTTGTCACTATTTGTGGCAGCAGCAGCAGCTTCAGCAGAATCCCAGCTAACTTCTCGGCTGGGCTGCCACTATTTCACTTCCTGAAAAATAACCCAGATGTAGTGTGGTTCCTTCCATGGTACTGTATTGGATATTGTAGTTCCTACAAAAACATGGGAGTCATCAGTGTGGTCTTCCGTTTTTAATGGCCCTCGATGTATTGTACTCAATTACCTGGAACTGCATTGCATCTGGGATAAAGGAAATGACTGGCAGCCCATCAAAAATGGAACTGTGTTCCTATGAGAATTTAAGAAGTGGAGCAAGTCAAACAGCAGTCTAGTCTGTTAGGATTCTTGCTCCGTGTTTGCAGTCATGACATTGTTGTCTATCACATGACAGTGTATGTTTTCATTCCACAGTGTGGGAAGTGACGGAGACAGGATGTTTTGGTATTACTGTGTTCCGTGAAGTAGGACTATTGTTCTTTGTTCTTTCTCTCTTTGTTGTCTGATGAGAAAGAGGAAGGAGCTAAGTCAGAATGCTCCGAGTGTGTTATATGTAAATAAAGTAGATTAGCCAAAATGCTGTGCTACTGAGTTCTGTTATGCAAACTGCAAATACTCTGCAGGATCCTAAGTGTGCTGATGCTTCTTGGTATCAGTCGCTGTGATGTTCGGGCTAGAGAAAGCTTTTGAAGCTCCCAACTGACCAGGAGGGAGAGAACATGCCAGTTGGGCATGTGTCTCTGCCAGGGTCCTACACGCGAGTAGGACGATCCTAGTATCCTGCTCTCACAGTGGCCAACCAGATGCCTCTGAGATGGCCACACAGAGAGCATGAGCATAACAGCCTTCTTCCTGCTCCAGATCCTCAACAACTAGTATTCAGAGGTAATCCTGAGCTAAATGGATCAATTGTTGACTTAGAATGAGATATTTTCCTATATCCTAAATCAGCTTTCCCCACAGGAGCTGCAGTCCATAAGAACGTAAGGAGAATCCTGCTGCATCAGGCCAAAAGCTCATTTTGCCCAGCACCCTCTTTTCACAGTGGCAAACCAGATTTCCATGGGACGCCTCCAGCCAGGACCTGAAAGCAGCAATTCCCTCTCCCCACTTGCGATTGGTAACAGAGGTATAAAACGAATAGCGTTAAGGCCAAACAGGATGCACGGGGGTGGGACTTGAAAAATACTACATATTAAACATTCATTAAGAAATAATAATAATAATAATAATAATAATTAATAATATGCTCCTTTAAAGTCAAAAAGGAAATCCAGTTGTGGTGTGTTTGTGTAGAACAACCCAGGAAATTGGCACCACATAAACAGATCCATCTAGAGCATCAGCCCCCTTCTTTGTTTTTACAGTTTTGAATCCTCCGGGTAATGCTTTATTTCCTAAGGCAGATAACAGAAATATGGAGAGAAGCAAAACAACAAAAATCTTCTCTTTTAAAAAGAAACACATCTGAAGGAAATGGAATGTTCTTTTTTAGAAAGCGCCAGCTTTACTCAGAAGTCAAGAGGTCAGAGGGTGAGTTTCTACTGAAGCAAAACGTTCAGGATAGATATTTCTCATCTGTCAGTCCCATTAAATACAGTTTCTTTTGGACTCAGAGCTAAGATATTGCTTGCTTGCTTTTTTTTTTTTGGTTTCACTTCAAGTTAGCAAGATAATAAAGATTCCGTTGCCTTTTACAGATGTTTAAAGACATGATGAAGAAGACAAATTTCTCCAGCTAAAACCCTCAAGAAATGTCACTTCTGTGTCTAGCAAGAGAAAGCCAGCACATTCTCTAAATAAACATCTGCTAGGAACATTTGAGGGGAGGAACGGAGAAGAGGCACTTTAAATAATGACTTTGGTGTGGTTTGCTGGAGGAGGGGGGGTTGCCTTTTAAGCAAAACAAAAGGAAAAACAAACAAACGAACCACCAAGACAATGAATTTTACGGTGAAGTTTTGCCTTCCAAAGAAACTTTACTTTGCACAAACACTTTGGAGAAATATTCTGAAACAGCAAGGCAGAGAAAACACTACAGGGACACACACACGCACATTACTTTTTTCTCAGAACTGGTTTTATCAATCATACGTGAAAGACTGTCATAAATCAGAGCTGGCTTTTACTTTCAGGAAGTCCCCGCTTTCCATTGTTATGCTAACTTGTTTTCTGACAATTATAACCAGGCTTGTATTTACATAATAATTGGATTTTGGTATTAAATTAAACTCTTGGAAGGGGAGGGGGAAAGAATATTACCCACAAATGTCAAAGAACAGTAAATGGATGACACTAAGGAGAGGCAAAATAATACACACTTAAAGCTCATCTCTGTCCTTCCGAAGAAGGCCTGGTGACAGGATCTAGTATCTTTAGACAGCTGTTATGGCATCCTTTGCCAACTTGTTGCCCTCCAGTTGTTTTGGACCACAACTGGGAGTGGTTCCCCACATTCAGACTATAAATTTAAAGCTTTGTAATACCATTTTAGGGACGCGGGTAGCGCTATGGGTTAAACCACAGTGCCGATCAGAAGGTCGGCGGTTCGAATCCCTGCGACGGGGTGAGCTCCCATTGCTCGGTCCCTGCTCCTGCCAACCTAGCAGTTCGAAAGCACGTCAAAGTGCAAGTAGATAAATAGGGACCGCTCCAACAGGAAGGTAAATGGCGTTTCCGTGTGCTGCTCTGGTTTGCCAGAAGCGGCTTAGTCATGCTGGCCACATGACCTGGAAGCTGTACGCCGGCTCCCTCGGCCAATAAAACGAGATGAGTGCCGCAACCCCAGAGTCGGCCATGACTGGACCTAATGGTCAGGGGTCCCTTTACCTTACCTTTAATACCATTTTAAACACTCACAGCTTCCCCCAAAGAATTCTGGGAACTGCAGCTTGTTATGGGTTCTGAGAGTTGCTATCATTACCTTGCACAGAGCTACAATGCCACAGTAAGAGGGTTTGAGTAATACATAAGGGTTGCAATATTGAGTTTGTGTCTCCCCCCAAAAAACTATTTTCCAGGAAATTTGCCTGGATCTAGACTTCCGACATCGGTTGTCATACATCTGGATTTTCCCGGACATTTAAACTATTTCCACCCAGACACTGCTTCCAACTGCAGTATTCCGGCTATATTCAGGAAATTCTGGATGTATGGGAAACCTACTGTTACACCCAGGGGCGGATTTAGATCCAAACTGAAAAACTTTTGCGATAACTGATCATTGGGCAGACCACAGGCCTGGTCAGGCTGGGTCTTCCTGTTATATACCTGCTGTGATTGACAAGGCATCTGACCCTCACCTGAATCTCATAGTTCTCCTGACAAGTGCTTTGGTCTGCAGGCTCAGTGTGGAAATAAAGAATGAGATCGCCCATCAGATATCAGGCACTCTACTATTCAAATTTGGCCCAAGTGTTTTTGTTACAATCCCCTTCTCAATTAAGTAATCAATTTTAATCTAGAATTTAAATTCTCAAAACTTTCTTATTTGTTAATTCGAGCAAGTAAACTACTTCTCTCACTTCATTACAAACAGTATTTCTACCTGCAACACACTTGAGCAAACCTGCTCCTCTTCCTTTCACAGATATTTTGTTACCGATTGCAACTGTAGCTGCCTCTGATTAGTTATCATTTAACTTTTCTGCTTGTATATGTTGGTAATATAATTTTGGTTACTGAGAACAAGCAAGATTGTACAAAAACAAGTTTGGGCGCAGGCTTGGCCAGGACATAGGCATCCTTACTGTGACAAAGGAGACCTGTGTGCTTGCTTGCTTGATTAACAGCTGTTGGAAACTTCAAAGTCCCTGCTCTCCCTTCTTATGGTCTTTGTACTGGACCTGGAGACTCCAACAGACTCTATCAAATGACAGGGCAGGAGCTACATGGAGCAGGGCCTTTTCACTGGTAGTGCCCATTGTATGACTCACTCTTCCCAGACCTGCTCTCTTATGGCCTGTATTTTGGAGCTTTATAATTTAGGAAGCCTTTGGAAGAACTGGTTGACAAGTCTTATCAGTTGCTGATGTATGAGCTGCTATTCTGGGCTTCTGGTGCACCAGGGTTTACACCAATGTTATAGAGTTGGCCAGGATGCCAGAAGGGATACAATTTACAAGCTTTCTCCATTATCTGCACAGCAGGGGGTGTTAAGTCAACAGTGCAAAGGCTGAGCTGAAGCATTCCCTGCTGGTTACCTGCTTTCAGCAACAGGGGTTGCTGTTTGGTAGTATCCAATTGGTTAGCTGTCAGATTCTAGAGCTCCCTATTGTTGCTCTTATGTAATTCACAAAATACAGAGTCCATTCATAAAACACAGTGCTCATTCATAAAGCAGTAACATAAATCTCCATTGCTACATATTGGGTGTATATTTCAGCGGTTGAACGTACAAGTTTATGGCCATGCTGTAGTGTAGTGCTTATGTGACTGTGAATAAAAGGTGGCTGGACTCATTGTCTCGGGGTTTGGGGGGGGGAAGAGGTGACAAAACTGGTTTCCAATAAGTGTCCCCCTTTATTTCCATAACAAGTCCTTGAGTCTGTACTCTGAATAGTGACACCAGGGATCTAAAAGGTGCAGGGCTTGTCAGTCCAAACCCTGCACAGTCTCATCAGGACTGACCTTAAGGCAATTGGAGCAATTGGGCCAAATTGGGCCCCGTGTGATGCTCCTAAGGGCCCTCCTGCACCAGGGCAATCTAGATGGATTTTATTTATATCTATAAGATTTTGAAGCCTTTGGCTGTGAACTGGGGCCAAGTTGTGCCCCACTGCTTCAAATTGGGCCCCACTGGCTAGTTTTGAGTCTCATAGTTGCTGGGCCTGAGTTGCCCTGCCCTTGCATGAAGTCTTGGGTTTACAATTTTGGGAGAGGGGAGATTGCGGCACTGGGGAGCGGGCAGTCTGGCAAGGCCCCCTAGATTTAGAGGTTTGAGTTGCCCTGCCCTCACATGAAGTCTTGGGTTTGCAATTTTGAGAGAGGGGAGACTTGCCCACTGGGGAGTGGGCAGGCTGGCAAGACCCCCTAGCTATAGAGGCCCTAGGCTTCAGTCTACTTAGCCTATACATAAATCTGGCACTGGTTACACCACTCTGAGAATTGTAGCTCTGTGATGGGTATAGGAGCCTCTTAGCATTGTCATGAGGATGAACTGCTACAGGAAATGTGGCAAAAAATAAATATTAAAAATATTTTGACACCCGAATCTTGCCATCGTTTAAAAATGGTATAAAAACAAAACTAAACCCCAACCCATTTCTTTTGCAAACAAGAGATTCACAATGGATCCTATGGAACTCACTCATGCAACCAGTGAAAGAAGTGATATAGAATCAAACAAGGCTAGTCAGGGAAGCTGGGCCCTGAGCTTTGCTAGTGTGTAGATGTGGCATTCAAGGAAACAGCTCTGAGCATGCTCAGAACATATATATTGGATCCTGGGTCTAACAGCAATGTAGAGCTGGTAATGTAGCTGGATTCCCATCATGACAAAAAAGGAGGGGGAAACTGCATAACCAGTTCCATAACATACATATTTACTATCACATTATTTTTCCTGTTTCAAGACAGATGGATGGGACCACCTGGTCAAGGCAATACTTTTGGACTGAGATTTGCTAAGTGGTGTGGAGAACTCATTGACCAGAGAACAGGAGAATGACCTAAATGTGGGATATATCCAGCCTCAAATAATCAAAAAGCTTAACTTGAATGAATGAATGAAGGGGTTAAGACCATAGAATAAGCTGTCCTGACAGGCGTAGCTAGGTCACACACCCTCACCTTGGGAAGAAAGGATACCAACTCTTTGTTCTCTCTCTTTCTACCATGTGAACCCTACCGGTATGTAGACCACGTGGCTTTAGCAAGCCGTTTACCAAATTTGAAACTAAGTTAAACTGCCTTTAATCCAAGTTAAATATTTCCTGCTGCTGTATGGAAAAGTGTATTAATCTGACTTTTGAAGGGTTTGTAAGTAAACCATTTTTCATTTACCAAATGTGGTCAATGCTGAGGGAAGTGGGGAACATTGGAAGAAACTTAGAAGGTGATATTTTAAAGGTCTAACGGCCTATATTTCCCTGCTTTACTTGAAAACCCAACACGATAGACACTACCTACATTGGCTCTCTTACCTCTCACTCAGAAGTACTTGTTTAAAATAACAGTGGGCCACTGAAACACATGTTTCAATGTATGGTTGCCCTTTTCAATGTATTGGCCAGCCAGCAGTTCTCTTTTCCAGAATATTCCATTCTATTTCTCTTCCATCTTTCTGTTTCCCTCCCAACAGATGCTCTGCATTTTGTAGCTGCTGAACATACTCAGTCCTCTTTGATTTTTTTTTTTTGGGGGGGGAGTTATCCCCTTAGAATTTTCCCCCTAAGCTTTTTTTTTAATGTCTGAAAATCTTGGTGTTCCCCTGAGCATGAAGATGTCTTCCTCTTAATGTTGTATCCCACTTGGGAACTTAGGCTGAATGGTGGGTAATTAATAACAACAACAATAATAATTCTTCACTGTACTCTTGTTTTTTATATAGTCCTGTTGGAATTCAGCAGCTGAGTCTGCAATCCAGAGGTGTGATGATAAATAATCATTACACAGGGTCTTCTTCATGCAGCTTTAAGACCACAAACTCCATGATGCAGTGCAACCTCCCAGCACCTATGTCCTGTAGCCTAAGAGTTTCTACATGGCTTCTGTAAACTTCTTGTTTTGAATCCAAAATAAACCCAGAGAAGAAAATAAAAGGCCATCAGGTTCTTTTTCTTTTAAAAAAGCTAGCTTCAAACTTTGGTTCTGTGGGCAAATGTGGAGAGAGAAATCTATTGCCAGGTCGAGTTTCAGAAGTTCTATATTTCTTATATTACTGGGAAACTGTCTAAAAAGCAACCTGAAATTGTTGATGTGTATTGTTTATGCTGTTGTAGGGGGGAAAGCATCTACACACACACACACAATATCCTCTTCAAACGAGAGGAAAGGTTAGGAACGGCTTGTATAGCATTGATCAATTTACGCAAGTTTTCTTTCGACAGATCATATTAATGGGACTTCATTTTCTTTTATTCAGTCACCAGCCAATTTCTTCTTGTCTCTAGAAAAGAAAAAAAGAAAAAAAGATCAATGAACACGTCGTACCATTTTTGCACAAAATCAGTCTCTATTTTCCCCTTAGACATTAAAAGACTTTGTTATTTTCATTTTTAATAGATTTTTTCTTCCCGCCCTTCTCTTGTATTCATCCCCCCTGTTGAGAATGCTTTAAAACCACTCTATTCTGCCTTATAGATTCTGTCTAAACAGCTCACATTTTCCTTCCTGCGATGGTTTGAGTACTACAAGTAAGTGGCAATTGGGGTGTGTGTGTGTGTGTGTGTGTGTGTGTGTGTGAAGCTAACCAAGGGAGTCATTGGTGGAAACGCACAAAGTAATTCTTACAGAGACTTCTAACTCTTGAATACTGTCAGATATCATTGTGTTCGTTTTAAGCAAGTTCAGTGAATTGAATAAGCTGCCTTATTTTATTTGTTGCATTTCCCCCCTACCTACCCTCCAAGGATTAATGTGAAGTCCCCCCCCCCTTTTTATCCTCACAATGTAGGCTACACAGTGAGACAACAAGCAGTTCAAAGCTCACTCAACTTGCTATGTAACAATGAACTATATGTCAGGCATGGGAAACATTTGGCCTTCCATATGCTGTTGATGTACAACCCACATCAGCCTAATGATGGTGGGGACTGGGACGAGCACACCTCTCCAGAGATTGGGCCTCAGAACTGGGGTGAGAAAGCTTGGTTGTCATCCCTCAGGTGCTTAAGGTGTTCCAGATAAAGTTTTTGGCAATATTGAGCATAGCCAATAGCTGGGGGTGATGGGAATTGAGTTCAGCAACATCTGGATAGCCAAAGGTTCCCCATACCTAGTATATGTGATGCGTAGGAATGGGCATATCTGCCAGTTTCCGTTTCTCCTTTTTGCTGTCTTAAGTTCAGGTGCCCACATTTATACAACTGTTTGTGGCTTTTTAATTTTTTTTAAAGCCCTTATAATTTTTTTGAGCCTTTTAGTGATTTTTTTTTATCTGAAAGCCAATACGTTTGTATGCAATTTTGCCCAACATACACATTTCCGCAAAGAAAATTCCCTTAATTTTTGTATTTTATTTGCACCAATATATGCATTTTTATGCTGCACACTTTACCCCCAATAAGTGCATTTTGGTAAACGTTACCAGGTTGCAGAAATTCAATGCGAAATTTGGAGAAATGTGAATTTTGTAGTTCACTTATTGTTTTGGGAAGCATAAATTCAGTAGAGTCAGCCATCTACATGTCTGCTCCAGCCACATACAAAACAGGGTGGAGAGTATTATTTGCACCAAAAAGCTCACATGGGGAAGGAGAGGAATCCTCACGCCACCACCTGACCTGGCTTCTCTCCACTGCTTAGCACCACAATCCTGTGCATGCCACCTCAAAAGTAAATTTCGCTAAGTTCAATGCAGCATATTCTTAAGCAAATGCCATGATTCTACGTCCACAATTGGAGCCATTATTATCTCTGAATACCAGTTGCTGGAAATGGCAAGCGAGGAGAGCGCTGTTTCACTCAGATCCTAGGCTTCCCATAGGCATGTGACTGGCCATTGTGGGGACAAGATGGCTGTGCTTATCATCTTATGATGAGCAGCTCCCCCCCCCCCCCGTGGCCAGATGTGAGTTTGGGTGCTGAATGTAGTGGAGGACAGTGAGGTAAGTGAGGGAGCAGTGGGTTTCGCTCACTTCTGCTTCGTGTACAGAATAGGGGGCCTCACCCTGTTTTACACATGAACAGGCCAGAAGCATGCATGAAATAAACCTGGGTGCCCTGCCACATCCAGCCTGGCCCTAAGTGAGGACTGGAACTTTCGTTACCCCAATCTGAGTTGTAAGAACATTAGAGGAGCCCAGCTGAATCAGGCCAAAGGCCCACCTAGTCAAGCATCCTGTTCTTGAAGTGATCAATCAGATTCCTATAGTAAGCCTATAGTAAGAACCTGAGTGCAATAGTACTCCATACCCTCCAACATTTATCTGATTAAATGAGGGATGATGATGATGGTAATAATAATAATAATAATAATAATAATAATAATAATAATAATACCCCGTCCATCTGACTGGGTTGCACCAGCCACTCTGAGTGGCTTCCAACATCTATTAAAACGTAACAAAACTATACAGGGCTGCCTTCAGATGTCTTCTAAAGATTGTACAGTTACTTATCTCCTTGGCTTGGGGGCCACTCCATACCCACCAACATTTCTCCACTGAAAATCAGGACATCCTAAGGGAAAGTGAGACATTCAGGGATCAAACTGGAAGCCGGGGCGACTTCTCTAAATTCAGGACTGTTCCTGGAAAATAGGGACACTTAGAGGGTTTGGTACTCTCCCCACTTGCAAACCCCCCCCCCCCATGATTCAGAGAAATACTGTCTCTAGCTATGATGGAAGTTGTACATTGCCATCATAGCTAGTAGCCACTGATAGACAAATTCATGAAGGATAGGGCTAAGTCCCCTTTAAAGACATTCAGCTGATGGCCATCATTACATATGGGACAGAATTCCATCGTTTGTGTACTGTGTGAAAAAGTGTTTCTATTTAATCAGTCCTGAATCTTCCAACTGGGTGGCCCTGAGTTCTAGAAGTATGAGAGAGGGAGAAAACCTCTCTCTCCACACTGTGTGTAATCATATACCCTAATAGCATGTCTCCTTTTACTCAAACCTTGCAACCTTTCCTCAGAGTGAAGTTGTTCAGACCCCTCGATCATGTTGGCTGCCCATTTTTCAACCTTTCCCAACCCTACATTATACTTTCTGAGGCGTACAAAGTGTTCCAAGTGTGGCTTCACCATGGATCTGCACAAATCTGATGAAGTTCCTCTAATTTTGTGTTACGCCATGCCCACACGGCAGCCATGCTGTTATGCCACGTCCCCATGGCAGCCATTTTGTGACTGGCAACCCACAAACTTTTTCTCAAAGTTCAAAATGTGCCCGCTGCCACAGATGGGTGCTATTAAATGTTTCCTTTCCTTAATTTTGGATTCCTGCCCTCCCTACTTCTCCATCATCCCTTTCCCTGTTCTCATATTTTGCTTTGCTTTGCTTCTTGACATTGCCATTTGGAAAAAGAAAAAAAAATCGATGAAGAGGTCCTAGTCGCCATGGCATAAAATAAGCCTCAATTTTACTTTACACTAAGCAAACAAACACACATACTTCTTTATTCCTCTAATTATCAGTATTGTTCATAAAGGGGATGCATCTATAGCCTCTCCTTTGCCCTCCACCCCCTGCAGCTAAATTTCCCAAAGATGCTTTGCCGCTTCAAAGAAAATTAAGTGTGAAGAATGAACAATTTGATTTTTATTTTTATTCTAAAAACACACGCACAGAACATATTGATACTGTCAAAATGAAGAGCTATTTGATGATTTTCCTGCCCCCAGTGAAGCGCTAGTATCAGGAACAGTAGGGGTTGCAACCACGACGCAGAAAATAGCATAGTAATAGCAAACTGTGTCATGTTCAGAGCTCCCAGCTTTCTTGAGCAGAGGGGGGAGCAGCCTTTTTATAGGGCAACTTGCCTTGTGAGCAAGACAGCACTGGAGGCATATGGTACTTTGTAATGTCGCATTATTTACAAATATACAGGCTTAGCCCAGGGAAGCAGGCAAACACTCAGGCAGGCAGTGCAAATTTGCAAAGTGTCTCCAATTCTCCAGAAGCAAATGGCAACATTTCGGTTGCCAAACTGTTGCTCCCCTGCCTCCATCTAAACAGTTGGAGGACTGTCCAGTAGATCTGCAGTAGATTTGCAGCCAGCAGATCTCAAATGCCATCAGTGCTGACTTAAACAAGCATCCTCTACCTATTAGTGTTGCTATATTTCAAGAAGTGAAAATCTAGACAAAAGTTGCTGAGCTTTTTTGCAGTATCTTATTGCAATATCTTAACAAAATTCGCCAAAATCTACACTTCTGACATGGGTTGTCATACGTCTGGACTTTCCTGGACATTTCAGCAATTTCTGCCCAGACACTATTTCCAACAACCGAATTCTGGCTATGTCCGGAATTCTCCGGATGTATGGCAACCCTACTACCTATCAATGCCCATGAAATAATCAGTGATTTATGATTACCCCATTTCATGCTCCTAGCAACCATGCAAGGTAGGCAAGGCAGGATCAACCACTGATCTCCGTAGCTGAGTGGAGAACCGAATTTGGGAACTGTGGTTTGCTAAGGGTGCTGCGAACCACAACTCTGTGAGGGGTCTAGCAACTCTCACCACGCTGGCAAAGCAAAAGACTGAGAACAGAGTTGTCTACTCACTTGGGAAAGTGTCATAAGGCTGTGTTGGAACTGGGATAGCAAAGGTCTCTTCATCTTGAAAGCTCTTTAAGGATTTACAACTCTGGCCACTCAGTGATTTGAGATGGACATCCAGACAGTCCATATAATAATAAACTGAGTGACAGTTTTGATTCATGTTGTGCCCAGCCCAGCCCATATTGGGCCAACCCACCCCAAATTGCCCCAGCGAACATCCACCCCAACTAAGATCCAGTCTCAAATCAGTTCTGCGCTATATTTTTAAAGGAGTTTTAAAACAGAGGATTTAGTTCTGAGGCGAACATGTTGGGAAAGCAGACTCCTTGCCAAATGCCTAACTTTCTGACAGCTCCAGATCACACTAGGCTGGCCCAGGGCTGGCTTAATGTGACTGGGCCCAAGACCTGATCCCCTGAATAAGCCCTTTTTTGTTCACGATTCAGACTTCCATTGAATCCAGTGCACAGCTCAGGTTTTGATAGCTGGGGCACAGGAACATTTCTGGATTAAAATCAGAGGTGCCCCTCCCTCTTTTCATGGTCTGCTCTCAGAACACTGAGCAACTACAGAATATCTTCATTACAGGAAATAAATTTGTGTCTGTGTATGTTTATATATTATAGATATAGAAATAGGTATAGATCCCTCCGCAATTACGGGTTGTTATTGTTGTTTTGTTCCGTTCTTGATTGCGGCTTTATTTTCATATTTTAAAG
The DNA here is from genome assembly GCF_965153285.1 of Podarcis tiliguerta. Lineage (NCBI taxonomy): Eukaryota > Metazoa > Chordata > Lepidosauria > Squamata > Lacertidae > Podarcis > Podarcis tiliguerta. Next base: position 22,772,808 of record NC_139547.1, read on the forward strand.
GAATATAAAAGGAAGCTTCAATAAAGAACAGCGTGCTGATGAGGAACAGATCGGCCAGCCTTTGTATTGATTGGTAATCAATTGAGATAGTCAAGTCAGTCAGAGAGAAGTGAGTTCGGGTCAAGAAACTGTCAGAGGCAGTATGTATCTCCAAATGCCAAATGTGGGCATCGCAAGAGAGGAGAGTTGTTCTTGCACTTGGCTTCTGCTTGTGGGCCTCCCAGAGGCATCTGGTTGGCCACTATAAGAACAGAATGCTGGACTTGATGGAACACCTGCCTGATCCAGCAAGGCTCATAAGACCTTACATTCAGAGTAGGAGGATATATAAAGCAGGAGTTAATTTTCATTTGTATTTATACTTTTATCAATAGTACTACAGTTCAGTATGGGGGAAAAGAAACAATTAGATTTAAAATATCTAACTTTGTGGCTATCTCCACATCTTGTTGCATACCCTCCAAGATTTCTTCGTTGAAAATAGGGACATCCTATTCAACAATGATGATGATGATGATGATAATAATAATAATAATAATAATAATAATAATAATAATAATAATAATAATAATATTTATACCCCACCCATCAGACTGGGTTGCCCTAGCCACTCTGGGCAGCTTCCAACATAAATGTAATATAACATTAAACATTATTTTTTAAAAAAACCTTCCCTATACAGGGCTGCCTTCAGATGTCTTCTAAAGGTTGTATAGTTACTTATCTCCTTGGGGTCAGGGGTCACATAACTCCATACCCTCCAAAGATTATCTGATGAAAATAGGGATGTCTAGGACATAGGACATTTCAGGATCAAATCAGAAACTGGACAGCTTCTGTTAATCTGGGCCTGTCCCTGGAAAATAGGGACATTTGGAGGGTCTGTTGCAGCAGAAAAATCAATCATTTAATTATGTGCTAGGTAAAGAAGTACTTCCTTTTGTCTGTTTAACCATTCAGCTCTATTGGGTGGTCTTGGTCTCTGGTACTATAGGAGAGGGAGAAAAACTTCTATCTGTTTTCTCAACACCATGCATAATTATATAAATGTCTATAATGTGGCTCCTTTGTCACCTTTGGACAGAAGCCCAAAATATAACCTTTCTCATTGAGGAGTTACCTTAGCCCTGTAATCAAAGGGTTTGCCCTATTCTGCATCTTTAACACTTCTGAAATATCCTGAGATGCAGTGACCAGACCCATGCACACAATTCTAAGTGCAGTTGTTGCAACATAGATTTTGTATAAAGGCGTTACGATATTGACATTTTTATTTTCTATCCATTCCCTAACGACCCCTAGCATGGAATTTGCAGTTTTCACAGCTGCCATACGCCGGGTCGACATTTTCATTGACCTATCTACCACGACCCCAAGATCTCTTTCATGTTCTGTCACTGCCAACTCAAGAGTTCTTCAGTGTATATGTGAAGCTAGGATTTTATTTTATTTTTTGTCCCCAAGTGCAACACTCGGCACTTAATTACATTGAGCCACGTTTCTCATTTTGTTACCCGTAAGCCAGACTGGAGATGTCTTTTTTTTTAGTTCTTAACAATCCGTTTTTCTTGTTACCCTCTTGAAATTTTTTATGACATCTGAAAAATTGGACACCTTACTGCTCAACCTGAATTCTAGATCATTTATGAAGAAACTGAAAAAGCACTGGTCCCAATACAAATTTCTGGAGGACCCAAGGTCTTCTGGATCTTTTTGACTCCACGGCCCCATCTACACTAATGCATTTAAAGCAGTATCACGCCACTTTAAACACACATGTCTTCCCCCAAAGAATCATGGGAGCTGCAGTTTATTAAGTGTGCCCTGAGTAGTTGTTAAGAGTCCCCATTCCTCTCAAGAGACCTTCCAAGAGTCCCTTGAGAAGAGGGATTGTTAAACCACTCTGAAAATTGTAGCTCTGTGACTGGATTAGGGGGTGTTCTAACACCTCTCAGTACCTTTAACAAGCTACAGTTCTCATAATTCTGTGGGGGATGACATGGCTATTTAAAGATGTAAGATACTGTTTTAAATGTATAGCACAGCCACCAACTGATTTTGCAGCCCTCTGGCAAAGATGGGATGAGGGGGTTGTGAAACAAATGGAAGCCACCATATATGGTCAGTGGGTTCTGTTTTGTTTGATGGAGCACACATTGTGAAAATACCTCCCACACCAAACGGACATTACCATTCTAATATTTGATTGTCATAGCCATATCTCTCTTCTACTCTGAGTAGAATCTGTTGGGGGCAGCCATGATGGTGCATTTCCCAGAATGCTTCAGGAAAGCCAAAGAGAAGTTTATTTTGTAGCATGTCTCTTCCGACGGTTGGCAGCCCATTTGAAAAAGTTTGTGTGTGTGTGTGTGTGTGTGTGTGTGTCCCCCGCAAACAAACAAGTTCCATCCATTTGCACAATCAAAGCTCTGAGACTGTGGACCTGAAATGTTTCTATAATTCCTGAAACTTTTTTTTTTAAGACAAGTTTCCGCAATGGTTTGATTTGCAAGCAACAGATTGGACTCTGCCAAACTCCAAACTGACAAGGCCCCACAAAGTGGGGGAGAACCTGGAGGGACTTGAAATGTTTTTTTTTTTAAAGAATCACTTCAAGAAATCTAAGCAGGAAGGGTTCTCCCCCCCCAACTCCCTCCCTCCCACTTTAAGCCGACTGAACTCCCAACACATTCTCATCATCTCCCCGCACCGCGTCTGTACTGGTGACAACTGATTCATGTGTACATTTGCATATCCCCTCAATGCCAGCAGCAAAAAAATTCCAAACGGGGCCGCCTGTGCTGGCAGATGACAGAGAGCTGGCAAATCAGAGAGACCTGTCAAAAACAGCTGTCCATTAAAAAGAGTTTGCCACGACAACTGAGAGCTGTTTGAAAATGCTAGGTGGTAGAATTTAATTGGAGTAGCAACTGTTCAAAATTAAGATTAAAAGGACCCAGTCTGAGCATGGGAGCTGGAGGTTGGTGTGGAAAGGGTTTGTTTCTATTATTATTATTATTATTATTATTATTATTATTATTATTATTATGGTATTTTGTCAGGATCCTTAGGGTTGAAAAAAGGAGCCGGTTCCTTAAGGTTCTCCTCTCTGCTGTTTACCTGTGATTTTCAGCACAGTTAAAAGTGGGCAAGCCACCAACTCCTTTCTCTTCAAGGGTTGGACTGACTTGCATGTCCTGTTTTCATTTCTTAAACCTGAAGGATTTCCCCACTTTCTCCTTCAGAAGTTACAATTAATTTATCAGATTAATTTTTATGGGGTGTGTGTGTGTGTGTTCCAGCAGCAAACTTATTGTTTACATCAAAATAATGTACGAAATCTGTGGAAGACCAATCAGATAAGACAGGTCAATATTATTTTCCCTGTATTATTCCTGTATGACAGGCAAGGGGCAGAGTCGGGGGGGGGGGGGCAGCAAGGAGCGGGGGGAGAGGAGGAGAGGGATTTGCTGCATCAAGCCATCTGGCAAATTCATCCATTTTATTTATTTATTTACAACATTTAATACCCTGCCTTTTAGTCCTGGAGGATCCCCAAAGCAGCTTAAATATTAGGAGTAATATCAAAAAATAAAGGACTACAGAAACATGCAAAGTAACGAAGGCAAATAACCATGTTTGAAGCACTTGCCTGGAGCTGAGGAGTTATTGTTGTTATTACTGTTATTTTGACTTCCTTCCCGGCCTTTGGCAATAAGGTCCAAGGGCAGGGGCTCCAACAGCCAGGTAAAAAGGTGTGTCTTCATCATACAATGAAAAAGGTTAAATTAAGGTTCCAGGCCTAACTCTGTGAGAATGGAATTCTTAGGGGCTTTTCCAGACAATGCCTTCTCTCCCCCCTGAACTTCTGAGGCCAGTGGAACTACCAAGAGGTGCCATTCTGACAATCTTAACATCTGAGAGGGTCTGTAGGGAAGGGTATCTGGGGACTAAGACATTTGACCAAGCCAGGCAGCCTTTGAAGGGTGTCCCATAATCATGGCATAACAAACACAAAGGCTGCTGACGGCAGGGGAGCAGGGAGCCAGATGTGGGTTTGAGCCCATGTGGGATGAGATAAGCCTTTAGATAGCCTGTCCCACAGAGTTTAGGGCAGGGGTGGGGAACATACACTCTACGGGTCAAATTTGGCCTGACAGAAGTCTCATTTTGGCTTGCAAGGTCATTTTTCTCTAATCCTCACTGACCCACCCCACACCTGAGATCACATGTCACATCAGGTCAGGGTCAGACACCATCAGGAATCTTAAAGGGAATAACACCGTGAAGCCACCCATATGTTGTTTTCTGATTCTATATCCCACAACACTTCATATACCATTTTTGGTTGGGTAGATAGTAGCTCTGTTCCCAGCACATTTCGTCTTATATTTTTAGCATGGGGTTTGTTAGTGGTTAAGAGGCCACAGAGCACGTGCTTTTCATTCAAAATGTCTCAGTGCTGCCTACACTGACTGGCAGCTTCTCCCCAGGGCTCCAGAAAGAATTCTTTCCTAGCCCTACCTATAGGTGCTGGGGACTGAACCTGATGCCCCATCTGCATTATACTGTACATTTAAAGCAGTATCATACCACTTTAAACAGTCCTGTCTTCCCCCAGAGAATAATCAGGAGTGTAGTTTGTTAAGGGTGCTGAGAGTTAAGAGACCCATATTCCCGTCACAAAGGTACAATTCCCTATAGGAAGGAGAACATATTGTAAGACCATTCTGAAAATTGTAGCTCTGGAGAGGAAATAGGGATCTTCTCATCACTCCCAGCATCCTTAACAACTAAAGTTTCCCAGAATTCTTTGGGGGAAGCCAGGACTGTTCAAAGTGGTATGATACTGCTTTAAACGTGTAACACAGATGGGGCCTGAGTTAAGAGCATAAAATCATAGAACTGTAGAGTTTGATGGGACCCAAAGGGAATTAGGAAGAACTTGCTGGAGCAGGCCAAAGGATGACCATCTAGTTCAGAACCCTATTTTCATAGTTGCCACCCATATGCCTGTGGGAAACCTGCAAGCAGGACCTCCTCCTGTGGTTTCCAGCAACTGGTACAATATTCAGAAGCATTACTGTTTCCAGCTGTGGAGGCACGGCAAAACCATCATGGCTAGAAGCCAAGAAGCCATGTTAGTTAGATGGACTTATGTTGCGACTCAATAAGGCAGCTTTTCCCAAGGAAAAAGGAAGACACGACAGCATTACTGTAAAATACATTCTGATACAGGAACAGTTTCTTTTCTTTTAAAGTCTATCCTTCGTGTTTGCACTAACATCCTCTTCTTAGCAGTTGATTGGAGTGCAAATAGATTTAAATGGTCCTTAGGGATATGTTTTGAGCTGGTCACATAAACGGTGTATGTAAACAGTTCTAGGAAATGCGTATATAACCTGAGAACAAAATGGAGCCTTCAGGGACTAAGGCTGAATCTGTTACCATTCCACAAATTGGCAGGATTATGTTAAGAGCAACCACCCAGCAATGCAGATAGCTATTTCACTTCTCACCGCTGCTAACAGAAGCCATAGGGCTTGCAACTCATTTCTAGGTGTCTTCAATTTGATAAACATGGTCCCAGATGATGGATGACCAATCTATGGCAAAGATGTCATTGCGGTCCATGAAGATCTGCCACCAAATTTCATTGAAAGTGGCTTTTGAAGTAATGGGGGAGGGGGGTTGATGTTTCAGGCAAAACATCAATGTAATTCTGAAGGCAGATGAAACCATTTTGATAGGGCTAGCAACATTTCTCAGTGGCATTCTCCAAATCCCTAGGAAATTTTGGCTGTATCAGTCCTGATGTGGAAAGTGGTCAACCCACCTAGGTATAGGGGTGAAAGACTAAGTAGGGTTTCTGGTGTAATGTTTTGTTGTTGGTGCTGTGCAATAAGCAGTGTGCGCGTGCGCACACACACCAATTCCTGAGTAACAAAGGCTTCATTCACATGACACTTTATTCCCTTTTTACCACCTCTCCCTGCATTGCATTTGAGCTTTCACATGATGCACAAGCCACTTACAGAACTATTGGGGAATATAGTGCAAGCATAGTATTAATTTGCTTCCAGAAAACATATGTTTGCAAATAATATGGAAATGTGGAAATTAAAGTAGGGAAATGTCATGAAAAAGGAATAAACTGCCATGTGGATGCAGGCGAGGAGCCATTTATTTCTGCTTCATGGATCTTATATTATCACTAGCAGCTACTAGGGCTTGTACACACTTCCGCTTGTGCCGTGGCTAGAAAGCACAGGTCCAAATTGTTTCCCCCTTGTTATCAGAGTAGCTAAAGGGCAGCTAGGAAGCCAACATCATGTGCAATACCGACTCTTTCATTGAAATTAAAACAATGTCCAAACATTTGTTAAAATACTCAAAAAGCTTTTACTTGCAGAATGTAGAGCTAAAGAAGAATATATGGAAAGTATTTACGTTCACATGCATGGACTTAGTTTTACTTAGATGAAGATTACAGTTTCTTCCTTAAACGTTCAAACAAACTGTGTCTTTCTCTCTTTCCAGTACTTGCAACTCAGCCTTCTGCTCATGACCCAGTTAGGCCATGCAGTTCCTTTTGAAAGGTTTCCACTTTCTCCTTCCAGCAGACTACTCCTTACTGCTTCTTTGGGAGAACACCAACTTCTGGACTTCTTTCTGTCACATACATTCACACAGAAATGTTAGCACTCCTGTCTTCTGTTGCGTTTATAGAGAGTTATCTAACACTGTCTCTTCTTTGCTGTTCATGGAGAGGCAGTCATTACAATCAGGTCACTCACACACAAAACAAAATGGAGGATGTAATAAGATGTGACCAGAGTTAACTAATCACACGAGAGTTACTGGGGAGCATTCCAGAATTAAGCACACTGTAATGCATTTAAACAGTCCCTATGTCAGTAAATTAAATCACTATACAGTCATACCTTGGAAGTCAAATGGAATCTGTTCTGTAAGTCTGTCTGACTTCCAAAACATTTGGAAACCAAAGCACAGCTTCTAATTGGCTGCAGGAAGCTCCTATCAGAAGCTACAGAAGCCCCGTTGGACATTCGGCTTCCAAAAATAGTTCGCAAACTGGAACAGCCATTTCTGGGTTTGTGGCATTCGGGAGCCAAAATGTTCGAGAACTAAGCTGCTTGAGAACCAAGGTACAACTGTACTTAACACCCCTTTGCTTGCTCTTTAGCGATAGATCACAACAAATGGCAATCCAGGGAAAGCCCAGATTGCTGTTTGCTCTGACTGAGCACTAAAGAGTGGTTTACCCCGGGGGGAAAGCAGAGGAACAAGAGGAAGTTTGGATAAGCCCTAACTGCAACTGCACATACTTGACCAGATCTTACACATTACACTTGAACCTTCCTTCAGTTTTCTTTATTTCCTACAGTATTTCAAACTTGAGTCAGAGCACTGTCTGGTTTCAGAGAGGAGTCCCTCCTAGCCCTACCTGGAGATACTAGGGATTAAACCTGGTACCTTCTGTGTGAAAAGCAGATGCTCCACCAACGAGCTACAGTCCCACCATGGATTATGCCATTTGAAATAATATATCTGCCCTCTATTCATTTGCCAAAGAAGCCCTTTCCAAGCTATATGCGTATGAAAACCTCTTCATGTCAGTCCACAAAGCAGGCATTTTAACAAAGTAAAGTTGCCCTGATGAGTTTATCTCTGGGGGCAGATTCTATAAGCACTCTCATGGTCTCTTTGCCTGGGGTAGGTGGGTGGGTGTCAACTGTACACCAGCCTCAGCTCCAATCTAAATACAAGTGTAAATTGAGAATGGAGAGTAAAAAGAAATGAGGGGTCGCTTTTTAAATATGTGGTAGGTCATATTGCTCACTCATCCGTGTGTGTGCATTCCGTGATTCTCATTCAGTCCTCCCAGATTCTCAAACAAAGTGCAGAGTCCTAAAAAATATTTGGAACTATTACAAAGCATAAATTATAAATGTGTCGGGAAAATGGAAAACGGTGCCTTGGGCCTGCTTCGAGCATAAAATGATCTCGACCGTTATTCAGCAATGATATGAAGATCTTTCTCCCCCTCCCCTTTCCTCCTCTTCCATTTCCTGTTAACAGTTCCCTCTGTTTGCTATCATCTCTTGCCGGGCACCGTGTCAATAATTACTAAATTAGCAGGACGCCTGTACAATTTCAGCTCAAGTGTTATTACTGACAAGTCAAACAAAGAGAGGGCTGATCGAAAAGATGGGACTCCATCTCCTTATTTAAATGGGCCGTGTTCGCCGAGAAAGATTGAAACCCCTTTCTCTTCAAAGGAAAGCTGGAAAGGTCTAGTTTACATTTTGAGCTGATTCAAGGACACCGGGGCTGAAGAAATGCCTTTTTTTCCAAATAAATAAATAAATATTGCAGAACTCTTTTTCATTTCTAGGAGACAAAAAAAAAAAAAGGAAGGTTATTTAAAAGAGTCGTGTTTGGTAGAAGAAAGTAATTATGTTAGAGGGGGAAAATGTCTCAAAGAAATTGTGCCGTTCCACACCAAGATGGCTCAGTTTGCCATGCACTATAAAGGTAAGGATACTAGCTCAAGGTTTGAATCAGCTTGAAGAATACTCCATGGCCCTGTAAGCCAAACTAATGATGCAGAATGCACCAGCCATTATAAAACCCTTCTCAGTCTGAGCACTGGGTCTTGCTAATGAAGAACCTAATAAGAGGTTGCTGGATCAGTCCAATGGCCCACCCAGTTCAGCATCCAGTGCCTGAAGGAAAATCGCACACAGGACCCAGACTCAAGAGCATTCTCCATTCTTGTGGCTTCCAGCAACTGGTAACCAGAAGCATGACTTGGACTATAGAGGCAGGGCATAGCCATCATAGCTGGCAGTCTTAGGTAGCTAATAGACTGCTGAGACTTTCCTCATCTCCCGAACTTGTCTTCAGAACCTAATACTCAACCCGCGTCTGCCTCTGGCCATTTTAAGTCTTTGTCTGCCTCCTCCTCCAGCTTGCCTTCAACCACGTTATCTGGCCCAGTGGATCCTTTTTTGCTTGCAAAAAACCCTGCTCCTTAGTTCACATTGGTAGTTGTCAAGGCTCAAATATCAGAATTATGATTGGTTTCCCAGTAGAAATGGAATCTTTCCCTCTCACCTTCATTGCTTATAGGGACTGGCAATAATCTAGATCAGGGTTTCCCAAACTTGGGTCTCCAGCTGTTTTTGGACTATAACTCCCATTATCCCTGGCTAGCAGGACCAGTGGTCAGGGATGATGGGAATTGTTGTCCCAAAACAGCTGAGTTTGGGAAACCCTGATTGAAATCCACACACCTTGTTTCTTGATAGTACTGTGGGCATATATACATGTCAGCTCTTCAAGTACTATCAACCTACTTGATTCTAAGAAGGGGTGGTGTTCAACCTGCTTTGGATGGGATTTCCATCCTTCTTAAGGAACAGGTTTGTAGGGCTTTTGGGAAGGAGGGGGTCTTGAATCCAACAGGAATGCAAATTTAGATTGCATTTAAAGGACAGTCAACTTTACTTGCACTTTTCAGAACCGTATGCAAAGCAAAACAAAACACAGCAGTCCTTTGAAACTGGCCTTTCTCCAAATTTTGCAATGCGGTTCTCTAGCCAAGTAAGGTGTACAAAAATGCATATACTAGGGTAGAGTGTGCATGGATTCCATATATTACTAAAAATAACATGCAATAATGCAAGCTGTCAGGGGAAACTACTTTGCAAAACTATACTTGTTAGGCAAAACCAAGCACAGAAATGTAGGTTAAATCCAGTGTGAGTCCTACTCAGAGTAGACACACTGAAATTAATAGATTAGACTAACTTTGTTGTTGTTGTTTAGTCGTTCAGTCGTGTCCAACTCTTCGTGACCCCATGGACCAGAGCACGCCAGGCACTCCTGTCTTCCACTGCCACCCGCAGTTTGGTCAGATTCATGTTTGTAGCTTCGAGAACACTGTCTAACCATCTCGTCCTCTGTCGTCCCCTTCTCCTTGTGCCCTCCATCTTTCCCAACATCAGGGTCTTTTCCAGTGAGTCTTCTCTTCTCATGAGGTGGCCAAAGTATTGGAGCCTCAGCTTCACGATCTGTCCTTCCAGTGAGCACTCAGGGCTGATTTCCTTAAGAATGGATGCATTTGATCTTCTTGCAGTCCCTGGGACTCTCAAGAGTTTCCTCCAGCACCATAATTCAAAAGCGTCAATTCTTCGGCAATCAGCCTTCTTTATGGTCCAGCTCTCACTTCCATACATCACTACTGGGAAAACCATAGCTTTTACTATACGGACCTTTGTTGGCAAGGTGATGTCTCTGCTTTTTAAAATGCTGTCTAGGTTTGTCATTGCTTTCCTCCCAAGAAGCAGGCGTCTCTTAATTTCGTGGCTGCTGTCACCATCTGCAGTGATCATGGAGCCCAAGAAAGTAAAATCTCTCACTGCCTCCATTTTAGATCCATTAATTTTGAGGTGTCTACTCTGGTTAAAGCTAAATTGGCTACAACCTTGCATACATGAGGAGAAATTAGCACTAAATACTGACAAGTTTTCACTAGGAGACATGTGCATCACAAACTGATGCAGAAAGGTCAGATCTGCCCATTCCTATCAAGCAGTGTCACTTGTTTTATCTATTTATTTAAGAAGTTTTAATCAACAAAATCAACAAAAAGCCTATCAAGTGGTTAGCATAATATATAATATAAAACACGCAGAAGAAAAGCCTTTAGCTGAGGCTGAAAACAATGGACTGAAGGCACCTGCCTAATAACAATGGTCAGGGTGTTCCAGAGAGAAGGTGCCACCACACTAAAGGATTGACTCCTTGCAACATTTTGTGGCATTTGATAATGTGCCAGTTCTGCAGATTAAAGTGGTTCAATGGACATATACGAGGCAAGTAAACTGGTCTAATGACACTGTGTGTTTTTTATACTAATAGTAAGCCCTTGAGTTTGACCTGGTGACAAATTGGCAGTGCAGATCTCTTGAGTAACAATGCAATATATCGACAGGGTCTCACTCCTACCAGCCATCATGCAGAAGTATTCTGCACTCTAGGTCAAGTGCAAGGGAAGCTCTACATAGTAGAACTAGAGTAGTAATCCAGTCTTTAAGTTACCAATTCTTGGACTGCTGTCATCACGCTACCCCACTCTTCTGTTTTCTTAAATGTAATTACTTCTTCTACCAAACATGGTGGCCTGACTGGTCTGTTAAAATTACAACTCTTGTTCTTGTTCAAGAATGGGCGCAGGAGTTTTAAGATATGAGAAAGTAGGAACCACATAGTGGTAGAAGGAAGTAATTAAACAAATCAGGGAATAAAACCAGAGAATAGGCACAGATAAAAGAGTAAGAGTAGTGAGGGGAAATCAATAAGGTGAAAATAAAAGGACTGCTTACTGGAATTATATGTTTAAAATAATGCCAATGATGGTTTGTATTTCCTTAAAAACTGTATGTCGTTGACAAGATGTTTCGTTAGAAGATCTGCCAAACAATAACCAACTTATGCAGACCCTTCAAGTGTCCCTGTTTTCCAGGGACAGTCCTGGATATACAGAAGCTGTCCCACTTTCTGATTTGATCCCGGAATATCCCATGTTTCCCATTTTTATCGGAAAAATATTGGAGGATATGGAGCTATGAGACCTCGCAAGTTACGGAGATAGGTAACCATACAAACTTCAGAGGACATTTGAAGGCAGACATGTATAAGAAAGGTATTTTTTAAATATTTATTGTTTTAGTATGATTTTAGTATGATTGGAAGCCACCCAGAATGGCAATACAGTCAAATGGGTGGGGTATTAATAATAACACCATCATCATCATTAAATAGGATGTCCCAATTCACAGGCCTGTGGGGTTGAATATACATATATAGTGGTACCTTGGTTTGCATACATCTTGGTTTGCATACGTTTTGGATTACAAACCATAGCTGTCAACTTTTCCCTTTTCTTGCGAGGAATCCTATTCGGATTAAGGCCATTTCCCTTAAAAAAAAGGAAAACGTTGACAGCTATGTTACAAACACATCAAACCCAGAAGTGTGTGTCCCGGTTTGCAACTTTTTTGGGATATTTTGGGGGGATTACAAACAATTTTTTTTGGGAGGCCCCATTGGCGAAAGCGCACCTTGGGTTACAACCTGTTTTGGTTGTAACCCAAGGCGCCTCCGGAACAGATTATGGTTGTAAACCAAAGTACCACTGTATAAGGGAAGCATCCCTCTACTCCCCCAGGGATTGGGAGAAAACTCTTTCTTCCTAAGTGAGCCTTGGATATGTGCACCCAAGACCCTTTGTCCAGCATTCACTGAGGAGCATGTGGCAGGCCTAAAGGGTAGCCCCAATGACTCCCCCAGCAAGCTAAATCCTGTGGAAGGTGACTTAAGGGTTCCCTTAAACCAGGGGTGTTAAACTCAAATTCATCGGGGGCCGCATCAGCAGTTTGGTCACTCTCAAAGGGCCGGTTGTATCTGTAGGACTATTCCTGAATGCATGTAAAGTGGAGGTTTCCTGTGTAGAACGGCCGGCGCCGCTAGAGGGCAGACGTTCTCTGGCTTGTAGGCTGCCGCGCATGTGCTGAAGAGGCGGCTTTCTTGTGTCAAAAAAAAAAAAAAAAAGGCGAGAATAAAAGGTGAAGGCTGGTGGCCGGCGGCGGCTACACGGGCCGCATGACGAGGTCTGGCGGGCCGGATTCAGCCCGCGGGCCTTGTGTTTGACATCCGTGCCTTAAACCCTGTAATGCCACAGGTGCATTCACCCCTGCTAAAGAACAGGAGTGGCAATATGGACAGAGATGATGTTGATAATGATAATGGAACCTAGCCCTGAGCATGCACACAGTTATTCACCACAAACTCTTTATTGGAGAGGCTATTTTTCCATTGTGCCCTCTGCCCCGCAGGGACTGGTGGGGGTGGATGTAAGAACAAGCACAAGACTTAGGCTTGGTTCACACCTGAAATAATAATTGAACAATCCCGCGAATGCCTTTTAAGTTCCTGTTAAATCTCTGAATGCTCTGCCAAGATCTTACCTCTGTTCTTGATCCTCTGCTTGAATTTAGCTGTTAATTTGCTTTTCATTTTAGCTTGTTATCTTTCTTAATTCACATTCAGCTGGAGGCCTAATTTAAAAGTTGCAATCATCTGTTACTAGTTAATTCTTCGGTCTCTTGAGACAGCTGTAAAAGACTCCAGAAAGGGTAACTTTTATTTAAATCTAATAGGGAAAATATGTGTATTTGCCCCTTTGCTGCCTTCCATTTCTACTACAGATGGGCTGGAAGTTTTGAAATTTTCTTTTATTGGGGAGCTGGGGGCAAAATAAAACCCTCACCCCAAAATCATGGGGTGGCAAGTGGAAATAATTTTCTCTGAAATGTTGAAGATGTGGGTCTGTCCAACTTACCTTGCTTTACCTTATGATGCTTGAGTATTTTCCATTTCTCCTTGGTTTTTGAAATTTGTTTCCAAAGCACCACACTACTCACAGTGGTGCAAACGTCCTACAGATTGATAGCATTTCTATCTGCCCCTTTTCTCCAAGGAGCTGAAGGTGGCATACATGGTTGTCCCCCTTCCCATTTAACCCCACAATGACCATATGAGGTAGGTTAGGCTGAGAGGCAGTGACAGACCCATGCTCACTCACTTCATGGCCAAATGGGGATTTGAACCCTGATCTCCTAGGCCCTAGTCTGACATTCTAACCACTACACCTCCACTTTCTTGTTACAGCTACCCTCTAGATACACTTCCTGAAATCCTTTGAGAGAGACATTATGTCGGGCTGCAAGGCATTATGGGAGGTGTGGCACATGGAAAGTGCTGCGAGTATCTTTCCACAGCTTCCAGTTTGGGCAAGACCTAGCAATGGAAGGAGCAACTCCATCTCAAGTATTTTTTAGAATAATTTCTTCTCCCCCAAGAAGAAAATACGCCCCCGTTTTATTTTCAAGAAACTAGGAGGTGGATTTTTGACCCAGCCTTAATTCCAACAGTGCTTCATCTTGAAGAGTTTGTGGGCCAAATTCCTTCACTGACAATCTTTGAGGGCTGCACTCTGGTGCGGCCAGAGGCAAAAATAGGTAGAGCAATGGATGTACCATGGGCTGCATTCCTGTCAAGCAAAAGGAAGAGGTCTCCACATATCTATAAACCTTTTTGTTTTCCAGCCAAGCAAGAAGCATTATTACCATTCAAGGGCACATTCCAACCTGGCAAAAGTGGTGGAAGAGGGTATGGCTCAGGGCTAGTGAGTGACATGGTCTGGGGATAGTTCCAAGGGCCAGTTGGCAGGGCCTGGAGGGCCATCTTTGGCCTGGGGTTCTCTACCACCTGGCCCAATGCATTGCCACTGTACTGCTCCCAGACACGGAGAGGGCAATGAATGTTGAAATTTGGAGTAAGCCTGCTAAAGTGAAGAAGACTGCTCCAGAGCAAGCATTCCACAGACCACAACTGAAATGTGAAAGTGACAATCCCTTTGAATCAGAGGAAATAGCAATAAATTCAGTTTGAGAGGCTTGAAGATGTCGTGCCTCGTAGCATAATTTTTTGTCACCCTCTCTTAGAGCCAAGAGGTGGTTGTTAATGCATGATGTCTTCCCCTGGGCTTTAACTGGAGGGAGGGCACCTAGGGAGGCTGCACAGTGAAGAACACTGGGGAGATGATTCATGGAATGAAAGAAAAGATATTCATAAGCACCCCTCAGCCATCTTGAAAGTCAAGCAAGTAGCCCAAAAAGCCTGCACCCCACCCATGAGAATTTCACCAGAAGTTTCTCTCTCCATTGATAATTTTCAAATGCTGTTTCTTTTCTCATTAATTGGTGCCAAATGGTTTTGTTTTTTTTTAAAAGGGTTGACATTTTTGGCAAAGCACTAATCTGAATGAGGCAGTTTCTGGCTGAGAGATCATGTACTTGGCCATTTTGCTGCACCTCGACAGCAGCTGATGTACTTTAAAATTAATGGGCCTTCCGCATTACTGGCACTTTGGTACACTGTGCTTTTATTCCGAAAAAGAATATATTCACCTACGACATATGCTTGACATTTCAAAATATATTTTTGAGCTCCCTCAGTTTTGAGAACTTCTCATTTTCTCACTTCCACAAAAGGCTCCAGCATGGGAGTGGGTAGACACAGAAGGAGTCTGCCCCCCTCTTTTTAAAAAATGGTCACAGTGTTTTGCTGGTGTTTGGAAGCCATTTAGCAATCATGATAATGACACATTGAAAACATCACCTCTCATGCAGCAGAGGCCAATGTGCTTTACACAAACTAATTTCTTTGAATTATCCTTGAGATAATTCTGTTGGCTTCTTCATGGCAGGAAGAAAGGATCATGAAAATCAATTAACAGGAGAAAGAAATGGGAGTTTTCAGTCAAATGGAAACAGGGACAATAAGAGCACATTCTCCCTTGGAACTCGTGGACACGAGAGAGAGTGCTTGAGTTTTGGTTTTGATGCTGGTATATATACATTATCACCAAGTATAGGGGCTGAACTACATATTCTGTGGGTATCTGTTTCTCAAAACCAAACATAAGAAGTGTTTTACATACCAAAACAAACCATTAATCCCTCTTTCCACAAACATTTAAAAAGCCATGGGATGTTAATCAGCTGAACTCCTGGTTGAAGAGAAACATTTTTGCCTGGTGCCTAAAGATACGTAATGAAAGCACCAGGCGAGCCTCTCTGGAAATAGTATTTCACAAACGAGGAGCCACCACATAAAAGGCCTGTTTGTGTGTTGTCACCCTCTGGGCCTCTTGTGGAGGAGGCACATGAAGAAGGTCCTCAAATTATGATGGAAAGGTTCTCAAATTTATCTGATGCAAGGTGTTGCACACAATAGTGTTCAAAATGGTATTGTCATCCATTTGGTAGTCACACCATGCGTTGAAGTGAAGAACTTTGTGACACTGAAGCAATTTCTAGGGATGGAATTTTCTGAAAATCTCCATTTTTAATTGTTAAACAGCTTCTTCCATTTTGATATCAATTAGTTCCACTAAAAGTGCCATCAACTCACATATTATATTAACCCTCAATGCTTATCCTCATAGATTATTTTAAAACCACATTTCATATGCATTATTATATGCATAAATATTTTATATAATCCTGAGGAGGTCCTTACTAAAATCAACTAGCCTGATGATAACTGCTGGTGGTGACCAATATAGTTTTTGTAAAGGTGATTGGCTTTAGAAGGGGGAAAGTGCAGCAAAAATAGAACAGATTCAGTGGAAGGAACAAAACAACAACCACACTCTTGGCCCTGTAACACAATATTTTAACGAGCCTAGTTATCAAAGTACCCCAAAAAGGAGGAAGGATCAAAACCGAGATGGTTGCAAGAGCTCTTGACAGCTATTGTTGAACTTCAGAGAGACCAGGTTTCTTTTCCCAGAATGTAAAATCTATATTATGTCTGTGAAAGCGAAGAAAAGCATTTTAGCAAACTACCAAAAAAAGAAATTCACCCATCAGAGAAGCTGAACAGATTCCCTCCGCTTGGAGGTCAAGGAAGCAATGCTATTAGCACCTGGGTGATGGACACAGCACCGCTGTATTGCTTGTGGGGATTTCGTTCAGAGGGGAGAAAGGAGCCAAATGAATTCTCAAGCCTGAAATATGGTGGGACCTTGGTAGCACATCAAGGATCAAAGCAACAGGAAGAGCTGAGAGCAACAAAACCTTCAGGTGCCCATGAGATTTTTCAATCTCCCAGGCTTTGCTCAGATGACTGTGTTGTGTATCACCTATCAAGCATTTTTTCTTTAATGATGCAAAGGTGATGTATATCTTTTAAATGTGGCTGCTGCCACAGTATCCTGTGAGGTAGAACTGGTTCACGCAAGTACATGTACGTTCACCACTTAACTTCACTACACTTCAATGGTACAGCTGAATGGCATACACTGAAAATTGTTGTGTTTGAGGTGTGTGGCCATTAGAGTCTGAGGTTGAGGGGTTTCTGGCCAAGCAAGGCTGGGGAAGCGCAAGCCTGGGTGACAAATATGGCTCTGTGGTCCTCAGGACTCTTTCCAGACCACGCACCTCTCACCAAGTTTGCTTTGCATCCTCCTTGCTTTCTTTTGCCCTGATGGAATGTCTTTGAAATCTGAGATTGCTTCTTGCTTTCCTGAATGGAGGAGATATAGGGCTCTCTCTGTGTATAGAAACTAGCCTCCAGAACAAAGGCAAAATTAGCATTTATGCTCCGCCTACTTTTGCTTCTGGCCCTGCCTACCACAATCATATAACCCCTGGTTATATGTCCCCCCCCCCCAAAGGGAATGTGACCTGTTTACATCAGAATTCTCTGACATTGCTAGTCAGGAGCAAACTCTCAGAAGCAGAAATCCAGTCCCAAAGGCAACATTAAGAGTGGCCATTTATCTATTCCCCCAAATGTAGAAATGCATGGCCATTTATTTATTCCAGCATGCAAAGTAGCCCGTATGAACCAGATCATAATACCCAGCATTAGAGAAAAAGTGGTTAAGAGGTAACATGATAGAAGTATATA
This sequence comes from Podarcis tiliguerta, assembly GCF_965153285.1. NCBI lineage: Eukaryota > Metazoa > Chordata > Lepidosauria > Squamata > Lacertidae > Podarcis > Podarcis tiliguerta. Next base: position 22,790,379 of record NC_139547.1, read on the forward strand.
AAATTATAAATAACATAGAGAAAGTGGATAGAGAAATGTTTTTCTTCCTCTCACAACGCTAGAACCAATGGACAGCCCCAAAAGCTGAATGTTGGAAGATTTGGGACACATAATAGGAAGTATTTCTACATATCGAGCTTTTTATAATATGACGTTTTAATGATTTATTGTACACCTGCATGATCTTTTTTATGGGTTGATGGTTTATAAACATTCTTTACCAATAGATAAATAAATAAGTTGAACTAAAGTTAAAATGGGGAGGGGGGGTGAGAATCTAAAAGTAGCTGAAATTGACAGATTTATCTATCCCTACTCATGGGTGGGGCCACCTATGTAATAAAATGAATGTGGAAAGAGAAATTTGACTCCCTCCTCTCTTATAACACTAGGACTTGTGGACATCACATGCAGGTGAATGTTGGAAGACTCAGGACAGAGAAAACTAAGTACTTTCCCTTGCAGTGCAGAGTTGAGCTATGGAATTCAAGTCTACAGCAGGCAGTGATGGCCACCATCTTGGATGGCTTTAAAAGAGGATTAGACAAATTTACAGAGGATAAGGCTATTGATGGCAACTAGTCACGATGGAGGCACTACTTCTGCCTCCACAGTCTGAGTCAATAATGCTTCTTCTGAATACCGGTTGCCACAAAGTGCAGTAGGAGAAGAGTGCTCAGGTGCTTGAGTCCTGCTTGTAGGTTTCCCATGGGCGTCTGGCTGGCCACCGTGAGAACAGAATGCTGGATGAGATGGGTCATTGGCCTGATCTCCAGGACTATTCTTATGTTCTTAAGCATTGCAATGGGTGGGATATGTGTATTATATTGGGGCAACAGCTATATTAAATTCTGCACACATTGCATGCTCTATAACAGGGGCAGCAAATATAGTGATTTTCAGATGTTGTTGGCCTGCAACTCCCATCATCTCTAACCATTGGCTGTGCTGGCAGGGGCTAATGGGAACTGATTTGCAACAACATCTGTAGGGCAGCATTTTGCCTAAGTCTGATTTAAAGAATGGAGAGAAGCCAGGGGAACACAAAAAGAAAAATGGGGTGAAACAATAAAAGTGGGGTCATTTGTGCTCATTGATACTACATGTCAAAAAAGTTAGAAGAATCTGAAAACATACAAGTCATCTTTCAACAGAACGCAGCTCAAATGTATCACCTTTGAATGATTTTCCACACTTGAACATCATCAAGAACAAGTTGCTTCCTAAGATGATATTTATGTTTGCTCTCACACCCTCTGTCTACTCCCACCAACAGATTCACTTCAGATAATTGCACTGGAAGCAATTCACAAAAATCACGAAAGCATTTTTGTAATGGTAACATCCACCCGTAGAGTGTGGGCCATTAGTGCTCAAGAATGCTTGAAGTTTTCAATGCACTTCAAGAAGAAGATGGGGGGGGGACACTAATCGAAGGCTGCAACAAAAGCTTAGAGGGCCAATATTCCATGCAATTAGGCCATCTCTGCCAAATGGGACAATTCAGAGCACAGCATCTTTGAAGCATCATGTTCCTCCCCCATCATGTTCAAAAGAAGGAAGAGATGGGTCTTTCATGTTTATCTAATACGAACTGAAAAGCATGTGAACGTTGATGCATGACCTATAGAAAATCACTTCTGTCTCCTGCAGAAGGCATCTTGTGGTCATTTTGGGGCCTTGATGCCAAACACCACCTTTCGATAGTAAGTTAAATCGTAATTTATTTATTTCTTGTTAAGGGACATGGGTTGGAAGAACTTAAAAAAGAAGTCAGACATCTAAAATGATCTTCCTTTTGTGACATTTCCTTTAAAATCTATGGGTTTCAAGCTTACTTTAAAAAAATAAAATAAAGCAAAGGTCTTTGCTACCTGAAACTAAATTGAATATAATTGGATACCTGTATGTCAAAGCACTCTGGCACATAAAGGTAAGGATCTGCACATCAATAGATGGCAATTGGGTCAGAAGATAACCTATAGTGGATATATAGATGAGACATCTTCTTAAGCTTCTTCTGAAAAACCAAGGAAATACCTTGTTACACACACAGGTGAAGTGGATGTGTCTTATTAAGCAGGTGTTTATAATGCTGTACAAAGCAATGGAGCTGCAAGCCTAAAATAGTCTTCTATCAAAAAAGGAAACCTAAGAGATTGAAATATCTCTCTTCAAAACTCAACATTGTGGTGAATTTGAGAATATGTTCTAAACCCCATCAGTAGTAAGTAGTATAGTGGTCCTGTTCCTACTTGCAAAAGATATGTTCTTTTTCTGCCTCTATGGCAGAAGTAGGAGAACTTAGCAATCTTTTCCCCCAAGAGAGACAGCAAGGTGTGTGTGTGTTCACCTTTGACATTGAATGAGATGGCCAAGGGCTTTTTTCATTTTGCTTCCAACACTGCAAAAAACCAAACCAACCTCCCAGTAGGAAGTTGCCTTAGACTGAGTCAGACCATTAATCTATCGAGCCCAGTATTGTCCACATTGATTAGCAGTGGCTCTCCAGGATTTCAGACTGTAGTCTCTCCCAGCCCAACCTGAAGAAGCTGAGAGGTCACACCTAGGACATTCTGCATTCATATAGATGCTCTGTCCTACCACTGAGCCCTTCTCCTTCACATCCTGCTCCTTTGTCAGCATTTCTTTTTTAAGAAAGTGAAGTTCTCCCCCGCCCCAATTCATTTCCCTCTGAATCCCAGTGGCCAAAAGAAATATCATTTGAACATTCAACGGAGCATGGGTGTACATTAAATCATTGGTGGGGAATTTTTTAATCCGTATTACAACAACAAAATACCAGATAACAACAAGCCAGAAATATCCATCCTTGACTGTCTGCAGCTATCCTGAAAGCATCAATGTATGGGACACAGACCTATTCACTTTCTTTTTTGGTTCTTTATGTCTTCCTCTTCTAGAAGCTCAGGCTAATTTATGGGAGGTTTCCTGGAGGTTCCCTGTCCAGGGAACGACCAGGACATTGCTGAAGCCCTTATTTCCTTACTCAGAAACATAAACGTTTGGGATTTGTATATGAAGTAAGCGTTATAATAAACCCATAATTCTTCTTTGATTCCAGTTAAAATCTTTTCCAGAGATAAATTCAGCCCCTTCCATCCACTCATAGAATCATAGAATCGTAGAATTCGGAGGGACCCCAATCTCATCCAACCCCCTCAAATGCAGCTTGCTTAATCCCTGACAGATGGCCAGCACTCTAACCACTACATCACGTTGGCTCTTAGAAAGTGCATTTAAAAAACCCCAGGCCAAACAACACCCTTTTTGGACCTCCTGAATTCTGCTTCCCAGTCCTTTTTAATTGCTCATTTGCTCACTCGCTTTCCTCCTCTCCCCCTGCCTGCCTGCGCTGCCCTATATAGATTTCCTAAATGCATGCAAATTTATCCAAGATGTCTCATTTTGTTACCAATTCCCCCAAGTGCCCCCGTCCTAATCATTAACTAATTGTCTTGGTGGTCTATTGACAACTTGCCCACCTCTTTGCTAATTTCTGCTGACATGACGGAGGCCTTGAAGAAGCAAGTTAACCTTTCAGCGTCCATTGAAGATCCACAGGTTTGATGACGATTGATTGACCTGGCCTCTTGTGTTGGAATGAAACCTCATCAGCTTTCTGGGTGACTTGTGTAATGAGGCATTGTTAATTGACAACAGGTAGGCAAAGTGAGAAGTTGTCTTCTTCCACATTCTTATGAAGAGGGGCAGTGAATTAGAGTTTCTGACATCTGAAGATGTTCAGTTCTCAGAGTGCTTGGCGTGGCCGTCTGGCCTTAGAGCAAGATTTTTTTGGGCTTTGATGCTGAAGTCCATAGTTCTGAGAAGCAATGCTTGGAAGGCAACATCATATTCAGGGTACGTTGATGCAGCAGTTTCACAGCAGCACGGAGAAGAAGAATGTAGCATTCTTAGCTGCAGAATCCAGTCTCCCCATTTTTCCTAGGTAGATGGGCCACTGGAATTTGCAAGGCTTTCTAGGGCTAGGGTCCAGTTTTTCACTTTTTGAAATACAGTGGTACCTCGGGTTACATACGCTTCAGGTTACATACGCTTCAGGTTACAGGTTACGCCAGGGGTCTGCAACCCGCGGCTCCGGAGCCGCATGTGGCTCTTTTACACCTTTGCTGCGGCTCCGGGGTGGATACTAGCAAGGGGAGGAGGCGCATTGTGCGCCCCGACACTCCCCACTGTGGCGGGCGCTGTACTGGCTGTGACGTTGCATGGGGGCAGTGCGTGCGTTAGTCACGCACCGTCCCGACGTCACCTTCCCGCCTGCCCGCTACATTGTAAGGGGCATGTACACTGGTCACTGCATTGAAAGGGGGCATGTACGCTGGTCACTGTTTTGAAGGGGAGTGAAGAACACACACACAAAAAGTTAACTTGTTAATTTAACATTTATTTCTACGAGGAGGAGTAATTCTGAGGGGTCAAACAAAGAAATAATAAAAAAGTGACAAAAAAGTTATTTTTATAATGACGAGTTTTGCGGCTCCCAGTTTTTTTTTCTTCGGAAACGGGTCCAAGTGGCTCTTTTTGTCTTAAAGGTTGCAGACCCCTGGGTTACGCTAACCCAGAAATAGTACCTTGGGTTAAGAACTTTGCTTCAGGATGAGAACAGAAATCGTGCTCCGGCGGCAGTGGGAGGCCCCATTAGCTAAAGTGGTGCTTCAGCTTAAGAACAGTTTCAGGTTAAAAACGGACCTCTGGAATGAATTAAGTACTTAACCCCAAGTACCACTGTATGGCACCCCTATCTTGGTCAGAGCCTCTGGCTCCATACCAAATGGAATGGTAAGTAGGTTGTAGGGTGCTGGGGTTGCATTCTTGAATGCTCTCCTAAATGAAATACCTCCCGTGAACAGAAATCTATCACAGCACATATGAAGCTTTTAGTCCAGCCCTTTGCCTGTTTGGCTTATATTTGATTTGTTGTAAGACGAGACCCTAACGAAGCATTCCAAAACATGCGTCTCCCACATGCACTCTGAAATGGTGCAGCCCATTCTAGCACCTCATATTGCTGCATAGGTAGACTAGGGTCCTATCTATTTAAAGCAGCATCATACCATTTTAATGAGTCATGGCTTCCCCCAAGGAATCTTGGGAACTGTAGTTTGTTAGTGTTCTAGAAGCTACCAGCATGAGTTTGACCAAACTGCAGGAGGCAGTGGAAGACAGGAGTGCCTGGCGTGCTCTGGTCCGTGGGGTCACGAAGAGTCGGACATGACTAAACGACTAAACAACAACACAAAGTGTGCTGAGAGTTGTTAGGAAGACCCCCTATTCCTTGAGTTCCCTGGGAATAGAGGTTGATTGCTAAACTACTCTGAGAATGGTAGCTCCGTGAAGGGAACAGGGGTCTCCGAACAACTCTCTGAACCCCTAATGAACTACAGCTCCTGGGATTCCTGGGAAACTCTTTATCGTGGTATGATACTACTTATAAGTGTATAGTGCAGGTGGTTGGTAGGCCAGGGGTGGTGATCCTAATTAGGCCCACAAGGCCTCCCCATTTGTCCCACCAGGCCATTGTGGCCAAGGGTAGGGGACCAGGTAAAAAGGTGACCAGGCAAAACGGAGTGTCTGAAGTGCTGCAAATCAGCTGATAAATTGACACCTCAGAAGCTCCTCATACACTGTTTTCAGCAGTCACTCTAAGCAGGAATTCATTGACAGGAATTCAAGGAGCTCAGGGCTCTTTGCAAATCCCACCGGTCAGAAGCCCTTCAGAACACCATGCAGGGTTGATTGCCAGGTGTTCAAAACACTGCCTCACGTGATGTCATTGTGATGTCAGGTATCGTTGTGAGGTCAGGAGATTTGGCCAGGGGGGTTAGGGGAGATAGGGTGAAAATGAAAATGGTTTTGATATTTTCCCTCACTTGGCCCAGAGAGAAAACACTGCTCAGAATGAGGTGTCCAGCAAGCCCAATGGGGGTCTGGCTTTTTTAAGGCTCATGAGAGCTAGCCTAATACATTTCAGTAGCCTTACCAAAACACCCTTTGCTTCTCTCAAAATTCCTCCATGTATCCCAACCTCCCACCCCACCACCATGAGGATGGAAATCCAAATTTGCTTCAGGCAAAATACCTGTAGGAATTCTTAAGCTTTGATAAATTCATCAAACTTTTTCTGAGATGAGGGAGGCATTCACACACTTCTGAATTTTGAACTGAAGCTGGCTTTGGGGTTGTGGTAATAGTAGAACAGATTTATGGTCCAGAAGAGGAAGAAGAAAAAAGCTCTACTGGGAGCCAAAGATATCAGAAGAGAAGCTTGAATGAATTATGTTTTTAAAATGAAAAATAAATAAATATGGGCACCCTTTGAAATCTTCGCTCCTCAGAATGATGTTGAACGTTTAAAGAAAAAGAAAGAAAGGAAAAGATTCGACATGAATCTTCTCTGCATGTAAATTTGGTCTTTTCTTCTTCTTCCTTAACAGTGCTTGATGCCTTCTTGATTTATAACTTCTCCACCTAAATAATTAATAGTTTCCTGTCTTGAAATGGCTGCCAATTTGATGTTCAGCTGTATGCTATTTAACTTTGTAATTAATCTTTCCAACAAGTGAGGTTCATTTTTCCATATCAAAGTATATCTGGTACATATATTAGCAGCCATAGAAAAAAAAATCTTTCTTCTCAAAGCCGCCTGGAATGTTCAAGATGGGGGCAGTCAGAAACTATGCATGAAAGGACAAGTGAATGAACGTTATTACAAAAAAACCACAACCTGCCACTTTCTCTCTGCAGCTCATTGTCTTGTAATGCAGCAAATATGTGAATCGCTGGTGAGATAAAAAGTGCCTGGAGTGGGGAAGGAATTGCTCTCTGTGTGTGAAATGGCAAGTGAGAGTTCACATCCACCTGGCAGATTACTTTCTGCCCATTTCATATCCCACCTTTCTTCTATTATGGTACCCAAGAGGGCTTTCATCAGGGTGGGGAGCTAATCTCCCTCACCTGTTTGTGGGCCAGGTTTGACAGCTGGGCAAAGTCAATCACTGGACACCACTGCCCATTGAAATCAGTTGACTTGATTTTGCCCAGATATCTGATGGTTGGATCCCTGGGCCTTGGCTTGGTTAGCACTGTGCACCACACATATCTTGGACTATTTCACACCTGATGTGGCATATGATACTGGGGTAGGCCATAAGAATATAAGAAGAGCCTGCTAAATCAGGCCAATGACCCACCTAGTCCAGCATCGTCTTCTCACAGTGGCCACCCAGATGTCCATGGGAAACTCACAAACAGCCTTCAAGCACTTCAGTTTCCACAACTGGTATTCAGAATCATTACTGCCTCTAATGGTGGAGGCAGAGCATTGCCATCATGGTTAGTAGCCATTGATCACCCCCTCCACCTTGAATGTGCCAAATCCTCTTTTAAAGCCATCTAAGTTGGTGTCCATCACTGGAAACTCTGAGACTGGCAGCTGAGAGACTATTTCTCTTTTCTATTAGAATGCTTTCTTAAATAAGCAAATAAATACGGTATGTTTTTGTTGATTTGTTGCCCTGGTCGAGAAGGAGAAGGAGAAGGAGAAGACTGGAGAGAGGACATGTTCTTGTCTTCCATCTCAGGCTGCAAAATGTCTTAGGGTGGCTGTGACTCATTGCACCACCACAGCAGCAGCCCTCAGGAAGAGGAATCATCTGGTCTGGTCTGTGCTACAGCTCCTCTCTTGCAATGGCCAGCTGGCATTGCAGCTTTGTCACCTCAGCTTTTGGTATAGTGTGGATGTGATCTCTGAGAGGGTTTTTGTTTTGTTTTGTTTGAAAAATGGCAGAGTAATGTGCCAATGAATTAGAATTATGGGTAAACGTGCAGAAGCAACATGAACTGGAACACAGTGACATGAGTAGATTCACCCATTTCTAGATTGAAGACTGTCTAGTTCACTTCTGGAACAGAATAATAACTGAAAACCTTTTGACAATAAATTCTTGACATTGTGTTAATGTAGTGCTTGAATTCTGAATTAATTTTCACTTCCTCCCCAGCCTCTCAGGCTACAGATGTATTTTCTTTTCTTTGTAGTCTTCATAAATCCCAATAAAATAAAATTCTGAAAGAATTTCTTCAAAACTTCTGAAGTGTTTGTTTGCTTCCTTGCTTACAAGCCACTGACTATCCTTCCTTAGCGCTGACAATTAATGAGCCCTCCAGTCAGGAGTTGCCTGTCTTCCCCTGTTGACGTGGTTGTTATTTTTCCACAGATTTCTCCCATTCCAGCCATGAGTTTCCATGGCAATACTTTATTAAAATTGTCAAGGATGGAGTGTCCAAAAGCACACAATGATGTTGATGCTTTGTATGGATGTACCTGCGGTTGTCAACTCCTTCCTGCTAATGGTTTTGGATAAAAAGTAATTTCAAATTAGGACCCAAATTAAAACAGAGTATGTCCTATACATTACTTTATGGGTGTGTTTTGTGTGTGGATTTTGAGCCCTTGAGGCAAAGCAGGATAGAAACTGAACTAACCTTTTCTTTTTAGAAAAAAAAAGAAACCTGAAGACAACTATTTATAGAAATGATGAATTGACTCACTTGACAGTTTTCATGAGAAATGTGATTCTCCAATCAAGGAGCCTTCTTGTCTTCTTTCTGGTATGCTTTGTGTGAAAATAATAATAATCTATGACTAGAGTTCTGCTTAAGGAACTCTGTTGCAACTGGGTTTCAGATAGCTGCCATCACCACTAGGAATGGGGTCTGCAGTTGTCGAGAGGAACATATACATGTCTGAACTACCCTTAAGTGCCATGGAAGCAGTGTAGTCCACAATTCTGAGAGCAGCAATCCATGTAACTGGGGAGTAAAAGAGAAATGCTACTGCAGGTTGTAGGAATTTTTGCCAGTTGTATCCATGGTCACACCATTTATGTGACATTGTCCTTGAGAAGAACTTGGTGCTAGAGTTGTAACTGTTACATTCTAGACCAGAGATGGGCAAACCTGTCAGTGTCGGTTTATCTCAGCTTCTCATTTTTCCAATCTTAAAATCAGTTCTCCACATTTCCAGATGATTTCATGATTTCTCCTCCTTCTCTTTTTGTGTAAATCACACAATTTTGTATGCATTTTTGCCTAATATACACATTGCCTTATATAAAATCTTTGCAAAGCAATTCCCCATAATATAGTGCGTTCGTTTACATTATTTTCACAAATATATGCATTCATGTGCATTATTTGATAAGCAAACTGCACTGCAAAATTCAGGTAAATGTGAATTTTGAAGGATGGCTGTGGTTTGGTTCACATATTGTTTGGGAAATTAGGTAAATTTACCTTTAAATATGAACTGGATTAAATTCTTCCAACATCCTATCCCACCCTCAGAAGCTCATATCCTCATTGGAACTGGATCATTGTTCACAGATGAATTTTCTCTTACTTCTCCCAAGTAAACCCTTTCTCCCACAGATAACTTCATTGATAAAGCCATAGAATGTCAAATAAGTACTTTGGGCATCTTCTACCTTCATTCAAGAGGTCCAGGGTTGAGAATCATGGATAACTGTAGGTTTATAGGATGTGATCTAGGAAGCAGGTGGGATGCCCATGATATTAGATAGACTGTTTTAGGACTAAAGTGGCTTTATTTATTTGATTTATTTATAAAAGTATGTATATATTACCATCTCATAATAATATCAGGGTGGTGTATAGCCATATGTTGTGGTAACATGGAGGCAGGCTTTCTCACTGGTGGCACCAGTGTTATAGAATGCCTTCCTTGCTGAAATATGAGAAGTCCCATCAGTATTGGCATGCCACGCGCTCTTGAAGTCACACCTGTTTAGGCAAGCATTCCCCTGAACGTGAACTTCCTGATCAAATCATGTGTTTTTTTAAACTGGATTGTTTTAGTGCATATTTTAATTATGAATGATTTTAATGCTTTGATGGAATTGTTTTATTGTGTGTTTTAATTATGCATGGGATTTATAATTGATATATAATTGATTTTATACTTGTACACTCCTTAAAAGTCACACACACACCTGACTATTCTTCCTGGTACCCACTTGTGTTGGGGTTCTCAGTGGGGTCCCATGCCTTTCCTCCAGTGAAGTCTTCCTGGGGTCTTGGTTGGATGGGATCCTGATGGGAATCTCTATTATTTATTTCTGTGAATGATTTATATACTTTCAAATAATATAATTCTTAAGTGGTGTACAAGAGGGATACAACAGAGAATATACAGTAGCGAACAGAATAAAAAGTTAAATATATTTAAAATCTATTTCTTACATTTACATACCACCTTTATATTCCAAGGATCTCAATGTTGTGTCCATGATTCTCTCTGCCATTTCAACCCTGTGAGGTAGGTTAGGCTAACAGATGGTGACTGTCCCAAGATCAACCAGTGAGCCTTATGGCTAAGGGGGGGGGGGGGTTCAAACTCTGCTCTCCCAGGTACAACACTCTTACCATTACGCCACACTGGCTTAGCCAAAAATGTTTTTTAAAAACTTACTTAAAATGGCTGATGGAATTTGACAAGGTGGGGCCCAATCTGATCTCCTCCTCTGGGAGGAGATTCCAAAGAATGGGGGCCCCAATACTGAATAATGAACAGTTCCTGGTTGACATAAGCCGTGCACCTAAGCCATGGCAGATCACAACCAGTGACTTCTGTAGGCATGCGCGCAAGGATGTTGAACAGCATGGTTGACATGCAACATTTGAGTGGACCTTAGAGAGCACCCCTGGAGTGCAACATTGGCTGGGATTTCATGACATCTGAAAATAACATTACTTAGCTACAACTCATTCTGATCATTTTGAAAGTGGGATTGCGGCCTTGCTATTATTTCAGAAAACATTACTCTCCGTAGTTAGTCTTGTTTCAAAACAGAGCCAAAATGACTCCCTTCCTGGAATTCTCCCTCTCCTACCATCAAACCGCATTTGAACAGTGGGGAAATTTGCTCTTGAATTGCAAAATAAACTTCCCGTCCATTTGTAAATTTCAGTGGAAGGACTGATGAGATCTGACAAATAGTCTTTTCCCCGTGCAGTTTTGAAAACTCCTAGTGTTCTCCCCTCCCGCCTCCCCGCACGTTTGGCAGGGGCTGTTAATATCAATCCCATTATAAACCTCAGCTTTTTTGGAGAGCTGTTAGCTCAGTTTGCGTTTTCCTGCTAATTTGTACTGTTTGATGAACGTTATGTGTTCGACACTTGTGGTTTTCTTAAGCCGACCTCCGAACAGCAGCAGGATACACAATGTTATTTTTCAAAACTGCTTTGCTTCCTCTTTCCCCGCTTTGAAAATGGGCTCAATGTATCAAGTACAGGGATGTTAAAAAAGCACATCTCTTCTCAGGGTACGAGCAAAAAAAGGCCAAAAGTACAAAGTTTTAGAATGGGGATTCCTCCCCCCTCCTCCTTGTAAAAGCGGCAGGAAATGTTTCTCGTTCCTCCTCTGAACCCTGTAGATGGAGCCCTTCCACAAAGCACTCGCCACATCTTGAACACGAATTGACTTCCCTTTAGGTTGATGATGATTGATTGTGTTGTTTTCTTCATTACTTTAAACCTAATCAGTGCTTGGTGTAATTTGAGTAATGATAGCTCATTATTGGCGATTGTGAAGTTTAAGGCTTTCCTCATTTTACCTCAGAAGGCACTCAGTTGGGAGAAGAGGGTGCCTCCCTATTTTGACAGAGATCGGAATGGTGGGGTGTGTGCCTGGGAAGGGGGGGGAAGCTTGTTGATGTTCGGGAAACATTAATAGCTTTGTGGAATTTTTATCACGGTGCGCTTTTTTCCTGGCAAAGACTTGCTCACTTCCTCATAAGATCAAGCTGGCTACATATGAGACAGTCCCCCCCCCCTTTCACCAGAAGCTCTTCCACCCCCCTCCGCATTCTCACTACATTTTCTTAACTCCAATAAATCACTCTTGTTTCTTAATGCACACACCCTGATGAAGTGAGATGAATGTGGTTCCACTGGGGGGGGGGGAGACTCTCATAAAAAGATAATAAACAAGGATCACAGAGGGGTGAATTTTATTTTATTTTTGCATATCTGTCTATAGCTGAATTAGATATAAATCTATCTATCTAAATATCTATCTCTCTATCTACCTATCCATTCATCTAATTAACAAATTGTGCTGCATTCTTTGCTATTTTAAAATAATGCTTTCTTGTTGGAGGGACATGGATTTTCAGGATCTAAACTTGTGAGCAAAGCACCAGACTGAGGCAGTACAGTCACCTCTTCATTTTAAAAAATGAGCATTGTAAACTGTGTGTCCCAACTAACTTAGCAATCCCTGTCAATGACTTTTTATGTGTTACGTAAAATATCAGTTTGTGCCGACAAAGGTTTGTGAGCGTTATTGCCTTTGAATGCTGTTTTTTTAAATAATAATAATAATAATAAAATAAAATCTGTGACTCTGGAACTCTTAAGAGTTTCTCTTTCTGTTTCTTTGATGCTCATTTCTTTACTTGGTCCTAGGAATTTTATGGCTGCCACTTATTTGGGAGCAAATAGGTTCCATGTCTACCACATCCCTTTTTAATGGGGGGGGGGAGATAACAGGAATTAACAGATGTGTAACATAATTTTCCCTGATAAGCTGGGGGTGGTGGGAAATCTAGGCTTGGGGGAGAAAATTGATTCATTTTGCATTTGAACAAGTTTGCACTTTTTGAAACCATATGTGAACTGAAACAAAGCCATCCTTCAAAATTTACACTTCTCTGAATTTTGCAGCAGAGTTCTCCAGCCAAGTTATGTGCAAAAAATATGCATATACTATGACAGAGTGTACACGTGTGTACATTAGTGAAAATAGCATACAAGTTTGCATTAGAGAAAACTGCTTTATAAAAAAATTGTATATTAGGTGAAATTTCGCACAAACTTGCATATAGCATGGAAGCACACCAGTGCTGACAAACGGTCACTAAAATGCTGACAAATTTTCGTGAAGATTTTCTAAATGGCAAATTGCAAAAAAATAAATAAATTGTGGAAAACAGAATTTAAGATTAGAAAAAGGAGAAACCAAAAGTGACAGATCTCCCTAGGGGAACCTGAGCAAAATTTATTTTAGGACAACGATTCAGTGAACATATTGATATTGATTCTTTATTGTGTCTAGAGTATATATTTTATGGGACAAGCACTGTGTGTAGTGTTCTCTATTTTCATTTTTGGACAGTGCGACCTTTGGCTTGTGCATTGATAAGCTCTGGCAGATGGTAAAAATGTAGCCATAGCTTTCTTTATTGCTGTGGTGTCAGTTAAAATGGAGACAATGCAATCCTTGTAACTTACAAAGGCCCTTATACAGTACATGCTATGCTATGGTAGGGAATCTCAGCCCTAAGGGCTGAATATGGCCCTCCAGTTTTCTCAGTCTGGCCCTCAGAAGACTCCCTATGACACACCTCACACCAGCTGTGCTTCACACACTCCTACTTATGCTTGGCTGGGATGTGTCCTTGAACTCTGATCATGCCTCTTGCTTGATCGGATGGAGGACAGAGAGGGGTCGAAACTAGCTTAGTGTACAAAGTCAAAATTTATATTAGTTGCTCCACCCAGTTTTGCCTCTGGCCCTGCCCACCAGTAGCATGTATCCCCCCCCCCCGTGCCCCCAGCAAGGTTGCCCATGAGGAAATATACACCACCCCTTGATTTAGGGCAGCCTAATTTTCAAAGTGATGTTTACGAAGCCCACAAACAGGACACGAAATCAACAGCTCTCCTGCCCTCCATGAACTGCAAATCCATGTCTCCTGAATCCTATATATCTGAATTAGTTTGCACCTCGTTCTTCTATTCTTAAATTCATCTGACCAAAATTTTCATTTTTTAAAAAAATTATCAAGCCAATTCATCAACATTTTAGAGTGAATTTCTCCTAATATGCAATTTCCCCCCTTTTCCAGTTTTGACAAATCTGCACATTTTTTTTTTTGCAAGCAGCTTTCCCAAATACAACGCATTTTTGTTTTTACTAATATAGGCATTTATTTGCATACTTTAACCTGTTACATGCATTTTCCTACACATTACTTGGCTGCAGAGCTGCACAGCGAAATTTGGAAAAGGATAATTTCCAAAGGCTGCCTTATGTTTCGCTTCATGCATTGTTTTGCAAAGTGAAACTCAGTAAGTTTGCCTTTAAACGTGAACTGCGTTGCATTTCTCTCCCTTTGTCTACAAGAATCACATCACAGGAACCTCAATTTATTTTGCTGCAAATTAGCACAGTGCAGACTTATTTGTTTATAACTCCACACAAAGAATTTTTGCAGCTGGAGGGTTAGAGGGATAGGGACTCTCTTTCTCTCACTCACTAAGCAGACATATCCTACTGAAGAGCTCCCGTATCCATGGAGGGCTCAGTAACAGAGGTGCCTTCAGTTGAAGAGGTTGTGTGTAACCTAGCAGGGATGATCCAACCCAGCCTCAGGGCCCGGCTCAGTGAATATGGTACAAATGATAGAAAACACCATAATAACAGGCTAGGCATTTGCTGGAGCGGGCAAGAGATCTCATTTGCTTAAGTTAGACCAAAGCACTCCATGCATATAAATCACACCCTTCTTTTCTTTTCGCTATTTCCCCCCCTGAAAAAAACCACATCACTGGAAAGAGTCTGTCCTAGGATGACTGAGCAAGTAAAGCAAAATACATTCTGATACTCTAACATCACAATAATGCGATCATTTGGATTCATACTGAGAACAGTAAAAACAATATGCTTTCTGATTAAATTATTCACGCTCGTAGCTTTTAAGTTTCAATTATAGATATCAACAATGTATGCAAGAAGCAGGGAGCATGGGAAATGCAAGCGTTTTCTCACAGAGTTATTCAAAGCAGTCGAGTTTGTTGAAACATTTGAAAAAGAAGATACGAATTTGTAGACAAAAATTAACATCAAGCCTAAAGTAGGAGGCAATGTTGCAACTTTTTAAATTTTTGCCTTCAGGTTTCTTAATCTCATGTATCGTACTGTTTTTATCTACCACCAGTCTACCAGTGTGAAATGATACTGTCCATCTTACCATTTCAAGACTCAGTATCAGTTAGTTGAGTAGCGAGTGTATTTTGGGCCGGAGTTGCTACCTGGGGCTCATGTTGTAGCTCCTTCCCCAACCCCCAATTTTTTCCTGCATGCTCCCACATGATGTTATCATTCCATCACTATTCCGGAATATTGGAGCCATCAATCTGACCTGACCAGAAGTAGAGATGGAGGAGAGATTTGATTCAGTTTGCATTTTAAAGTCGATCTGCCTAAACTGCACTTTCTGAAACCAGTGAACTGAAACACCATCAAACACCTTTGAAATTCACGTTTTGCCAAATTTTGCAATGCAGTTCTCCAGTCAGGCAGTGTGTATAAAAATAGACAGTGTAAAGCTTGCATACAAATGCATATACTTGTGAAAATAACAAATAATAATAATAATGCATTCAAAATGCATTTAAGGCACATGGCATCCCACAAAAAAATCCTGGGAGCTGTAGTTTGTTAAGGATGCTGGATATTGTCCCCCTGTGAGAGCTTAAACTACAGCTCCCATGATTCGTTGGGGGCAAGGCACGTTCTTTAAATGTGCATTAAAGGCATGGCGTGGGTATGACCTACTCGGGTTCATGGTTCATGACAGCATACGTGACGGTATGTTTGCACACACAACTGTTTACACCAAAACGATCTTCATCAAGAGGATTCCTTTGATGTGAAGTGACCCTCCTTTCAGCAGAGGTGGGAAGAAAGTGTAGGTGTGATGGGAAGGAGGTAGGAAAGCCCAGTACACTCCACAATTAAGGTGGAACAAACTGCCACAACCAGCGCTTGGCTAATGACACATTTGTCAGCTCGGTTTGTTTTCGAGGTTACGTCCCTGGCATTTTCCCTCCCCCTGTGACTCAGCAAGCGGTAATTGTTGTAAAGATATTTGTCACTTTAGTCTGTGTTTCCATAGGAAGACATCTCTGTCAAGGATAATTAAAGCCTTTCTCCGCATCTATCGTAAAGTCAAGAAGGTCTGCTCAAAAATGTCCCTTAAATCAAGGGGGAATGAAGTCTTCAGGCATCTCTGCATTGACAGTCACTACTCTGCCTCCATGTACATTTCTTCCCCCCCCCCCCTCTCTCTCTCTCTCTCCTGACACTTGAACTTTTTAGTTGCTGTTTCGGCAGATGTGATGGAATTGGTTATGGAAATATTTAAAATTGCCTCGCAGTTTTAAAGGGGATCAAGGGTAGAGATGACCCCTTTTTCAGACCATAGGCCACATTCCCTCATAGGGGCACATGTTGGTGGTGGGTGCAGACCAAAGTGGATGTGGCCAGGGGTAGGGACCCTGGATAATTCCAGTGGAAAATGAAATGGGAGTGGAGATTGCTGGTGTTTGCTTATTCACCCCAGGCCAAGGATGGAAATCAATCTGTTGAATATGATTGGCATTCGCTGTTCATAGAATAGTAGAGCTGGAAGGAACCCCAAGGTTCATCTAGTCCAACCCCCTGCACTGCAGGAACGTTGTTGCTTTCAGTCCACAAATGCTACTTAATCAATATACATTTAACCCATTTGCATTATGTGTGCTTTGCATTAAAATGAATGGGGTGGAATAGCATGCTTACAAAGTAGTTTACATAATTATGTAAGTTATGTAATTCTGCCATAGCGGACAGTAATGTAGCTTTTGACGGAAGGCGAACTGCAGAACGAAAACAGTGCTGCATTCGATGAAAATGTTGGAATGGAAAATGATGCCTTCTTACATCTGCAGACAGAGGCAAAAGTGGATAAAATAGTGGATAGTTGGAGTTCTCACCCACATATTTTTCCACAAGGTGCAGTGGATGTCTGGTTGTATTAAAATTAAATTTCAGTGAATTTCAGTGTGTATTAACCTGATCTGTACCTCCTAGACTGAGGAACGGATTGGAATGTAAATTATCCTTCAGATTTCACACTGAATTTTGTTCTCGACTCCAGAAATGTACCAAAAAACCCATTATTATATGCATTTTATCCTAAAGTAAATTTATAAATGTGTAGATTGAGATAAAATACATATGTGAAAATGTAAGAAAATAAACAAGCAATGCGTAATGAAACGGATGGGCATTGAGGCAATATTTAAATACAATATTCCCTGCAGTTTTTTAAACGAAAATTTCAGAAACTGGATGGAATAGTCTTATGCCTGCAGAATCGATACAGTCCAGAAATCAAGTGACCCATCCATCCCTAACTCACAATGAGCAAAAATAGGGAGGAAGAAGCAAGGATATCTCCCCTTCACAATCCCAATAGAAATGGGTTGTAGCCTATGCAGCACTAACTTAAAGTCGCTTCTCAGGATACTTGTTGCTCTGGTGGAATGCTCTTATTGTGCAAGGCAATACACATGTACATTACCATGTACATGTACCAGGTACATTACCAAAGATGTTTTGAGCAATGGTCTGAACAACAAGTATCAGCTTTCACTAGCTTTTGTGGATTTCTTTGTTTCACAACCTATACATCTGTACTAGTAGGCAGAAAATGTTAGATTTACTAGTGATCACTACCAGAAAGGAGCATCCCTAGTAAATATTGGAAGCTGGAACATGCAGCTGCCCCAGGTCTAATGGACAGTTCTCTGCATTCACCTATCCTTTTAGTTTCTTCATTCTACACCATCTGTCTCTGGGTGCTTTTAGTCTCCTCTTCCATCCCACGGCAAGTGCATTTCACGTGAAGGTCACACCGTGCCAAGCTGTTGCCAGGTGGCACTGACACCATAAGAGGAAAAATGAATTAAGATGTTTTTAGCGATTGGACTAATCTATTCTAGGCTTGCAAATACAATTACGAGCTTCTCAGATTTGCATGGTTATTGCAATGTGTGATCATAAAGGGCAGAGTTAAGGTTGTAAGAGCGTCTTAATGGCTCATTTATGTGTTGTAATGAATTCAGTTTTCTTTGAAGTTCTAACCTTAACTTTGAATTTTGCATCATTTAATGTGCAGTGCTTGGTTCTAATTAGAATACTCCTGTAACAGAGTTCCCCCATAATTATGGCGATGTCGTCTCTCCCCCTTGTCTTCAAGAGTCTTGCCATGTCTTCGGATGCTAATGAAAAGTTGGTTTCTTGCTGAAGGAGATGAGACATTTGTTTGAAATAAAGTCACCTTTAGTTATCTTTGTTTCAGGTTGGGGAAAACAAATGTAACTCCTAGATTTAGGATCTTCTTTTAGGGACAGGAAGAAATTTGATTTAGTTCATATACCGCCTCACACATTCAGGCTGAGGGGTAAGTACACAGAAGCACAACAAGAGCTTGCGTCCTTTTCTCCCAGCAGCCAACCTCTGTTTCAGTTTCTGTTTATTGTTTTGGAAAGCAGGTAGAGTCGCCTTGAAATGCGAACTGAACAATTTCCTCCCTCATCCCCAGTTCAAGCTTTTTATTGTTGTTACAAAATGTCTAGTTCTACCAAGACAATAGGTTCCTGGGTTCGTCAATGTTTTAAAGAGATCTCTCCCACCAGCGATTCTCACTCAGAGCCTGTTGCAGCCAGAATGTCAGGACACAAAACGTGAAGAATAAATAAAATAAAATATATCCTTCATCTCCTGATGCTACTGCAGCTGATCAGATCGTTCTCAAACGCTCCTGAGTAGGAGCCGCAAGCTTCGACTAGTTCTCTTGATGCATATCAGCTTGGAGATTCTAGATTTTCTGCTTGTCTGTTTTTTTTTTTAAAAAAAGAAAAACAAATTTTCTGGCTGCTTCCCAGAGGTCTGCTTATCAGTTTAATCAACAACTCGGTTAATGTCGTTTAAATGTTAAATCAAACAAACAAAATGTTAAGCTCAATCTGGTAGTCAGGAGCAAAGTATGTGTCCCCTCTCCAACCCCAGTGCTTATGTTCCCAGGATCTCCATCTGAACTTTCTGGCTGGAGCAAAGGGGGTGGGGAGCGTATGAAACTCTGCAACGCTCCCAAAATTGTTTTGATTAGCAAAACTGTTAGCCAGCCTTCTGGCCTGATCCCTGCTTGATTGACTTCAGAGATAAAGTTGAAGCTGAGAAACACTCAGCAACCACCAAGGTGTACAATGCGATGGCCCCTGGAGGATTCAAGCATCTCCAGTAACTATTTCCAAATGGTGCTCTGTAGTTAACCCTCCTAAAAATGCGAGCTGCTTCAACAGGTGGAAGCAGTTTAGTGCCACATATCTTCTTTGTCAGGTTGGGGAAAGAGGCTCTTGAATCATGAGCACTGTGAAGTATAGTAAATGTCACTTACCCAAATTGCAAAATATGATGTTCATTGGTAGGCTAGGCTGAGGGACTATTGTGGTTCTGGCAGCACGGAATACCTTCCCATTTGGGGATGGAATTGAATGACCTTCACATTTTTTAAAAAATAATAATAATAAGAGCCCTGTGACTTTGTTTGCTACGCACCTGAAGTACACTCAACAAAGCTGGAACTGCCAATCAGGATCTAATAATACACAAGGGGGTGGATAGATAACTTGCATTAGGTATTCATTTGCATTAGATACCAATCTAGGAGCTGGATTCTATCTTTCATTCCTAGTCTACACCTTAGAAGACTGAACTTGTGCCATACTAAAAACCATACTCCAAGTTCTCAAGTTTTCTTCCTCTGCAATATATACTGCTATTTTCTCCCTCATTCTCAGGGCACTTTAAAATGTATCTAGATTTTTCTGTGGATGGAGGATAGCTCAACAGCTAGAATATTATATGCACAGAAATGAAAAGAAGAGAAGGTTGCAACAAAGGAAGAGTGGCTTTTGAAAGTAATAGGCTATGCAGAAATGACAAAGTTGACAGTGAAATTAAGAGATCAAAATGATGAACTTTTTATAGAAGAATTGAGGCCTTTCATGGACTAATTTAAAAAATGCAGTCAAATGAAATCACAGGCAAGATTTGAGATAAAAGCAAAATGATAAAATAATTGTAACAGAGAAACTTATTGTAATAGATAAAAAGGTTTGAATACTTTGGAAGGTAGAAAGTCAACTTATGAAACAATGTATTTGATTTGAAGGTTATTGTGAAAATGTTTGAAAACTTTAATAAAAAATTATATATATATAAAAGAAAGTCCTGATAGCTGCTGTTCAGAGCTTCACCACTAGTGGTTTTCATTTAAAATTTGGGGGACAGAAGAGGTTTGACACCATTAACTCTGACACATGGGCATCTCAGTGCCACAAATCTTCTTAAAGCTCTTTCCTCCAAACAAGTGCCACTGGTTCAGTATTGTCTACACAAACTGGCAGCAGCTCTCCAGGATTTCAAACAGGGAGACTCTCCCAGCCTAACCTGAAGATTGAACCTAGGACTTTATGCCTGCAAAACTGATGTTCTACCATGGAGCTATGCCCCTTCCCATATGCTGTCATAGCACCTTTTCCATAGAAAACAAATTGCCTCAACTTAGAAACCTAGATGTTATGGAGAAGGGGGTATAGTCTTTTTCCTGGTATGCTATTTTCTATTTCCAGGGATCCCCCCTCTTTTTGATATGGAGGGGCACTCCATCATATGTTCCCCCATCTGCAGTCATAAATCAAGACCCAGTTTTACCATGAAGTTCACCCAGCTCCTCACAAACACCATCAACCTCGGGAACCCTCACCTCTGACCAACCCCAGCACCCTTTCCTAGCAACGAGGAGTTTTGGCATTTCTCTGGAACCAACAGTGTTCCCAGTCATCACATTGAATTATGTTTGAACTCTTCCTGAGGTCCCCTGCCTTGGAGCTGATGCATATAACCACATACAACCCGGGATCTCTCCCCCTGCCGAGTCTGATATTTTTTTGCAGCAGCAATGCACATGCATATTGAGAAAGGATTTACCTGAAAGAGTGTGATTAGATAACCCATCTTATAGTGAACATTAATTTATGGGTATAAGGCAAGTTCTTAAGGAGCCTCTTTAAAAAAAACAAAACCATTCATTGCAACCAAGCTAATCATTTATATCAGTCCTTGTACTCTGGTAGTAAAATTCCATAATTCACTTCCCTTTAGGAGATAACTCTTTCTCGCAGCACAAGCCTTTGCTAGCACTCCATATATTATCATCAATACTAAAAGATACTGTTATTTTACACTAACGACATTATTCATCATGAGTCTAAGACGGCCTGAGTCTGTAGCTGCCACCTGTGATTCTAAATAATGTTGCTCTCTTTGTAGGTAAAGGACTGCTCCTTGCTCAGATTAAGATGCACACAAAGGAAAGCCAACTAGCAGAAGCTAGCAGGGTGCCATGTTTCTCTATCAGGGTTTGCAGGGCGTAACTCGGGATCATAAGTTTACATCCTAAACCACAGAAGCTCACCTGCTCACAACTAGCAAAACGGTTGTGTTGGATTCCAAATGGCGCAACCATTATCCTTGCCCTTTTGCTAGCGCAACTGCTATTGTGCCGGTAGTCAGACAACTTTCAATCTGAGCCAATGTATAATTTTGTTACTCCTTACAATAACAAGTATGGTAATTATGTCATCTAGTGATGGTATATATAATATCATTTATGATTTTTGGGATTTTTGTTATTTCTAAAAAGCTCAAATATGGCTGGCAATAATAACGGGGAAATCTACTCAGTGGGAGGTTAAACCACAGAGCATAGGACTTGCCGATCAGAAGGTTGGCGGTTTGAATCCCCGTGACGGGGTGAGCTCCCATTGCTTGGTCCCTGCTCCTGCCAACCTAGCAGTTTGAAAGCACACCAAAGTGCAAGTAGATAAATAGGTACCGCTCCGACAGGAAGGTAAACGGCGTTTCTGTGCGCTGCTCTGGTTTGCCAGAAGCGGCTTAGTCATGCTGGCCACATGACCCGGAAGCTGTACGCCAGCTCCCTCAGCCAATAAAGCGAGATGAGCGCCGCAACCCCAGAGTCGGCCACGACTGGATCTAATGGTCAGGGGTCCCTTTACCTTTACCTTACTACTCAGTGGGAGGTGCTATAAGACAGTAGGAGAGCATATAGCTTTGCCTGTAGAAGGTCTCAGGTTCAGTCTCAAAGGATCTCTGGTCTGGACTAGAAAGAACTCAACTGGGGTCCTTGGACAACCATATTAGACTATGCTGATTAGGACAGAGCCATGGCTTGACTCAGCATGAGGCTCAGTGGTTGTGGTTCAGTGGTGAACCCCAGGCTTTGCATGAACAAGGGTCCAGGATTAGTACCCCAGCATCTTAGGTAGGACTGAGGGAGACCCCTAACTGAAACCCTGGAGAGCTGCTGCTAGTTGCTAGAGACCACACTGAGCTAGAAATCACTGTTATTGAACCTTGGGTCCCCTGATATTGTTGGATAACAACGCCCACCATCCCCGGCTAGCTTAGTCTACAATGACTGTTAACAGTTCTCTGGTATTTCAGACAGGACATCCCTAGCCTTACCTGGAGATGCTGTGAATTGAACCTGAGGCCTTCTGCATGCACAGCAGATGTTCTATCACTGAATTATGGCCCTTCCCGCTTCCTGCCTCATTTCTTTATCTCCTCTCAGTCCCCTGTAGCTAAGATGGCACCAGCATCTGGGGCCATTTCTGTCGTTGTGACATTTTCAATGTGAACAAGTAATTTAGCTGAACGTTTTTTGTTGTTTCCCTCCCCCCCTCCCCTGCATGCCTTATATGCTGAGTTTAAAACCCATTAGCATAGAAGGTGGTGGGGGTGGGGGAGGAGAGAGGAAAGGAGCAGATGCAGAGCAAGGAATTCCTTAAGGGAGTCCATATTTTTACATATTTTGTAGGAAGGGAACTGTTGTTTCCCAGATGGTATTATTGAGCTAATACTGGTGAGTTTGCTTCCTGATAACGTAACCCCCTCCCCAGTTAATTGTGTTCTATTTAGTGACAATAGAGACATTGTTGGGTATATACACTGCACTTTTAAAGGGATTGTGTCTGAAAGGTGACTGCTTTGACTTGCTGGACTCATCGAAGAGTTATGCAAGGATATTCTTTCTTCTTTTTTAATCCTTCCATCCTTTAATTTGCAAGGACAGCTGCCAGGCTCCCATCCCCAACACAATGTCAGTGATTCTTACTTGTAAGTAAGGAGGAGATCTTTATTTAGCCTAATAGTGACACAGACTCAACAAAGCACAAGATAAAGAAGTCAAGATTCCAAGGTAACTGAGTAAGGCAAGATTTTCACAACTGCACAGACACTTTGAAGATGTCTCAACAGGTTGACATGCCCCTCCTGCAAAACGTTTAAAAATGAGGTGGGGCAAGCTCACACATAGGCCTCTCTCACCCTATCATAGGAGCCAAATCTTAGGGGTTGAGTCCCTTCACCCACCCAATAAAATATTTAAGTTGGCCACCCCCCCCAAAAAAAGTTTATGGGCATTCCCATTCAAATAGTGTGTGTGGGCCACATCTTGTGATTGACTATGTGGGCAGAGCTTACCTGGGCACCCACACTATTTTATTCAAGTTGGCACCCTTGCACCCCATGAGTCTGCTGGGGTGTATGCATCTGGTCCCTCCTACGAAGGCAGCCTCTGGATCTTGGCAATAAGAGTTTGTCCTTCCCCTCTATCTCCAGCTCTGCCCTCACCTTCTCATGCTTAGCCCGCCACCCTGGCTGGTCAAAGCCCCTCCCCAATGAGCCTCTATGCACCATTAGAGGGGTGGAGGAGAGAGCAAGCAACTTTGTTTCTCTCTCTCTGACCTCTCCCCTCCGTCCTTGGGGAGGGGAGGCCTTCCAGTCCTTCCTCTGCTCCTACTTCCTCCTTCCTCCTCCTGGTCCTTTTGGGGTTAGAAAGGAAAAGAAATGAGCCAATGTGAAAGTTTTGGTGGCCAGCATTAAGGTGCTGTTTGTCCTGAAAACAGCCCAGTGGCCTGCTTCTTCTGCACCTTAGTTGTCAAAGGCCTGTCTGAACAAGAAGTTATTAGCCTGTCAGGGCAAGCATAACAAAAAGGGAGCCAAACTTATCTCTTGTGGAAAGGAATTCCACAGTGTGATAACACCCACAGAAAAGGCTCTCTCTTGTGTCACTACCAAATGTGCCTTTGATGTTGATGGGACCAAGGGAAGGTGCTCACCCAAGAATCTTAGCACCGGCAGGGAGATGCAGTCTTGCAGGTAGCCTGAACCCACTTTTAAAAGTGGTTCACACTTCCCAGACTAATATATGGATTTGAAGTCAGTTATCCTTCAGTTTCTGCCCATCTCTGAATTTTGCAATATAGTTCTCTGCACAAAAAAATGTACCAAAATGTGAATTTTTGGGAAAACACATACAAAAATAACCTGAATTATTGTGCATTGAATATATATATATATATATCACAGATTGATGTAGAAATGGGACTGAAACCTGACAGGAACTGGAGATAGACAGATCCAGCCATCCCTACCAGGATGGGTCTAGTTCTCAAAATGCTAAAATTCTTCTCTGGTCTTAAATGTACCCCATACAATGAAACCATCCATTATTATTATTTTAAAAAGCAACCAAGTGTGTTTAAATAATAAAAAGTAGATCATTGTTAATGGTTAAAAGTTCATTGGCATTCCTTCCACTATAGAGCTGTCTTTAACATTTAGATCTTTGCAAACGGTCTGCGATTGACTCCCCAGTGAGACTGCCTTGTTCTTACTGTTGGAGAGGGGAAAATTAAATTCAATATGTTTGGACACAGGAAGCAGTGGTTTAAGATAAACTTTGCTGCCTAGACATTCCTGCTTGCCAAAGAAAGGGTGAATGTTGTGTCCATGTAGAGACAGCACAGCTGGATCGATGGTGAGAGATGGATTCTGTCTGGAATGGAGGGTCAAGAGGAAGCCAAGTTCATGTTGTGGGTGTTGCCAGTTTGACTTACAGCAAATATGTGCTGTTAACTAGAGCAGCTGCATGAAGAATATGGACAGGGGAGAAATTCAATTCAGCTCACATGTAAAGGAGAACCTCACTATTTCACACATGGAATGGAAGAACCGAGGCACACTCAGCCTTTGAAATTCGCACTTCTCTGAATTTTTCAGTGCATTTCCTGAGCCAAGTAATGTGTACAAAACTTAATTTACAGAATAAACTGCACTTTAAAATAGATACTTTAGTTAAAAGTAAGATGCAAATTGCTTTGTGTATATGAATGTATTGGGCAAAATATGTATATTAGGCAAAAATTGCACACAACTATATATAGATTCAGAGAAAATTAATGAATATATATATATATATATATATATATATGGAAGAAATGTGAAGAAATGAACTTAAGACTGAAAAAATGAGAAACAGTGTTACAGGTTTCTCCAATCACTGCCCATAAACTGAGGGAAACTTGTTGCCTTGTAAAACAACATTTCCCCAAAATCTTTCACCCCACCACCATGAAAGGGTTGGAATTTCTGTTGCTTTTGGGTGAGCAAGGCAGAAAAAAAACCTTCAAAAATGGGTTCAGGGCTTACTTGGGTGTAATACAAGAATGGTGGAGGGTTTCCTTTATCCACTTTAAAATATGTCTTATAAAGGCACAATTGTGTCCGCTCTGCTCATAATGGACAATTACCCTTTCCATTTGCACTGACATGCTTTCTTTTCCTAGGGGCTGTATCAGAAAGATCCCCCAGAATGCACTTTGTCCCCAGATACTAGGAATACTAGGGAAAGGCTCTGGCTCAGTGGCAGAGCATCAGCTTTGTACATAGAAGGTCCCTGGTTCAATCCTTGGCATTCCCAGGAAGGGCTAGGAAAGACTCCCGGTTCAAAACCATGGAGAGCCACAGTCTCTCAGTATCAACAATACTGAGCTAGATGGACCAAAGGTTTCTGACTCAGTGTGAGGCAGCATCCTAAGGAGCTGTCTCATCCTGAAGGAGTGTCTCCACCCCCATCGTTCTGCCTGGACGCTGAGGTCCAGCGCCGAGGGCCTTCTGGCGGTTCCATCACTGCGAGAAGTGAGGTTACAGGGAACCAGGCAGAGGGCCTTCTTAGTAGTGGCACCCTCCCATCAGATGTCAAGGAAATAAACAACTACCTGACTTTTAGAAAACATCTGAAGGCAGCCCTGTTTAGGGAGGTTTTTAAATTCGTGACATGTTAATGTTTTTTAATCTTTGTTGGAAGCCTTCCTGAGTGGCCGGGGAAACCCAGCCAGATGGGTGGGGTACAAATAATAAATTATTATTATTATTATTATTATTATTATTATTATTATTATTATACCGAGCCAGACCATTGTCCCATCTATTTCGCTACAGCCTACACTGACTGGCAGTGGCTGTCCAGAATTTCAGACACAGAGTCTTTCCCAGGGACTGAACCTGGCATGATCCTGCTTGAAATTTATATGGGCCCTAGAATTAAGCCCTTTTCACTATTGGGCATGTGTGTGTGTTATACAGTTTTCATGGTGTGTTTGTTTTGGATGGACGGAGCAATGGTGGGAAATGGGGGATTAGCCTTTGCCCTGGCAAAGCGGAAGGTTCTCTCCTGCAAGGGGCAGGTGCGTGTCAGGAAAGGCAAAGTGGAGATTTATAACCAAGCTCAATGAAGTCAGCCTCAGAGTATCATTCCAGTATATTTCTAAGGAGACGCTCAGGAAGAGATTTAAGTGGCACTTAATGGCCCTCCACCTACGAGCCTCGCTGTCAGGAGGTGCTAAATTAAAATGACGTACGCTGGAGCTTTGAACTTGGGGATCGGCTGCTGGGGCTTTTTACTAACGTCCCGAGAAAGTCATCTCAAGTTCACGGAGGCTTAATTAAAATGCAAGGAGGTGGACACTTGGTGAACTCAACTCTCCCCTCCTCACCCATTCCCCCTCCCCAAGCCCTCCTGACCTATCCTCCTCTCAAAGCAGACAATATCATTTTCTTAAGAACACAGACCTGCATCTCTGGATCAAGCCAAGGATAGAGTTAGCTCACCATTCTGTCTTCATCCGTAGCCAACTGTGTGGTTTTGGAAGCGCACACTTAATAAGGTGGCCTTCGCTCTGTTGCTACATTATAGTCAGAGGCAAACTGCTTTTGTACATGGAGGCTTTCTCTGTTGTTTGACCTTATCCTGCTGCCAATCGGGTTCATTGGCTAACCTGAAAAGGTAGAATTACTTTATTTTTATTTATTATGTTTATACTCCACCTTTCATCCAAGGTTCACAAGATGGTATACAAACTCCTCCCCATTTTAGCCTCACAGCAATCCTATGAGGTGGGCTAGGCTGGGAGTGACGGACTGGCCTGAGTTCACCCCATAAGTTTCATGACCGATTGGGGTTTTGAACCTTGGTCTCTTAGGTCCTAGCCTTGTACTGGGGGGGGGGGGAGCATAAGCAGATGACCAAAGGTTGCACAACAAGAACCAGCTATTGCGCAACAAGCTTCTGCATTGGATTCCTTTGTTGCACAGCCTTTAAACGCTGCCATGCACTGGCACAAGGACTCTTGCACTTGGAGACCAGAAAACATTGGCTATGGTCCTGCATTTTTAAATCACTGGGCAAGGAAGAAACCTAGAAGGCAACAACAGCAACAGAACAGCCTGCTGGACCAGGCCAATGGCTCCACTAGTCCAGCATCACAGTGACCACCCAGATGCCTCTAGGAAACCATCAAGAAGTATCTGAGCACTTTTAGTGGTTAAGAGTGGTAGACTCGTAATCTGGTGAACCGGGTTCGCGTCTCCGCTCCTCCACATGCAGCTGCTGGGTAACCTTGGGCTAGTCACACTTCTTTGAAGTCTCTCAGCCCCACTCACCTCACAGAGTGTTTGTTGTGGGGGAGGAAGGGAAAGGAGAATGTTAGCCACTTTGAGACTCCTTCGGGTAGTGATAAAGCGGGATATCAAATCCAAACTCTTCTTCTTTTATCCCTGTGGCTTCCAGCAACTGGGATTCAGAAACATTACTACCTCTGACTGCGGAGGTGGAGCACAGTTGTCCTAGCTAGTAGATATCAGCAGCCTTATTCTCCATGGCTATGGCCAATTCTCTTTTAAGGTCAATCAAGGTGGCTGTAACAGCTCCCCTAGCTTGTCCTGGCCCTTGGAGGCATAGCAGCTTGCCCCTGCAACCTGTGACTCAACAACAACAACAAAGCTCCATCATTTATTTTCCCACCACAAGGTGATTCATTCAGGTTTTGTGTGGATCCTGGTTAAAACAACAACTCTGTGTGTTCAGTTTGACCAGAGGCCATCCCAGTGTGTACTGGGATCCAACGGGCAAGGCGCTGAACCTAATCTGGACTTCACTTGGATCTCCACAGAGAGGTAATCAGGGGAAAAACCCGCCACCATAATTGAAAGCTGACTAAGAATGGTGAGCGGATCCAGAAAATCTTTCTGAGGTCCTCTCCCATCACCTGATGCAACTTTTTATAGTATTTACTTATTTAATTTGTATACCACCCTCCATCCATAGATCTCAGGGCAGTTCACAACATTAAAACAGTTCACAAGATTAAAAAACACAAAATGCATAATAAAAACAAGAACAAAAGCAAACCAATAACTCTTAAGCCATTTTTATTGTTACACCGATCCATAGGTGGTTTTTTTTTAAAAACCAAGTTAACCACAAGAATCTAACAAAACTCACATCTGTTGGCAAAATCTTTGAAAGGTATCACACACAAGTCAATCCCAGTATCCCATATCAACTTACATATCCCCTCTTTTCTCGTCTTGGCATTCATATATATATGTAATACCTAATCACTCTATCACTCAGGAAATATTAGAAAGCTGCAGTTGGGATCCTGCACTGACCTCTAAGTGTTTTAAAGAAGATACTAGCAGGGAAACTACTAGAAAGAAATGAGGTGGGGGGAGAGGAAGAGTAAGTGGTCTGTTTTATGTCAATGTTTCAGATTACCCCAGAAGGAAAGAAACAGACATATTGGGTTTTTTTTGTTTTGTTTTGTTTTGTTTCTAGGAAGCTGGCTTTGGAAGGTGGGCAAAGCAATGAAGGCATCAGCGAGGATGTCAATACTAGATCAAAGGGATTCACCAAGTCAGCCAACAAGTGAACAGAGGCTCTGGGGACACTTGCAAGATTTCCCCCTTGCTTGGGCTTGTTGCATGTCTTTGCAAACTGAAAGTGTACAAGGCAGGGCAGCCCCCTTCCTCATCCTTGCAGACCCCCAAATTATTATTATTATTATTATTATTAGTCTTCAGGCTACCTTAAAGTATGTAATAAAAACAAAGAAGTTAGATTTTAAAGCAATGACTATTTAATGAGGAAACATAAATACTGCTTAAATGACAGAAAACCACTAAACAGGTTACAAAGAGCCATTGGCATTAATTAAAAATGTCATTAAAAGGGCCTTACCACAAT
Source organism: Podarcis tiliguerta (assembly GCF_965153285.1). NCBI lineage: Eukaryota > Metazoa > Chordata > Lepidosauria > Squamata > Lacertidae > Podarcis > Podarcis tiliguerta. The sequence goes on from NC_139547.1 coordinate 22,819,787, forward strand.
AATATAAAAATATAATTTTAAACTCAGTTAAAACAATTTAGCCCCCCCCCCCAGTTGATTAGCATGGCCATTCTATTGAGGTCCATGCACTGTGTCATGTGATTGATTATGTGGGGTGGGGCTTACTTGCCCCCACCCCATATTTTATTCAAGTTGGCACCCCTGATCAAAAGCATAGGCTGCATCCTAAGATATAGCCTAGTAATGGTCAGGGTAAAGAGGTGCCTCTTCAGCCTGTGATAAAAGCTATAGAAGGAAAGTTCTAGATGTACCTTTGTGGGGCAGGAATTCCACAGCTGCCTCAGAAAATGTCCTCTCTTGGGCTGCCACATTCCAAACTTCTGAGAGTTACAGAACCACCAAGAAGGTAGTTCTGTAGGGATGTAACACCTGAGAGGGTCTGTAGGGAAGGAAGAAGTCTTTCAGATATCTGGAGATTATTTCAGATATCTGTATTATTTTTCTGGTGGCTATCCACCCTGAACATTACTGCATCATCATTTGGGGTGGGGGCACAGCAGCAACTAGAAGAGCAGCATTGCTGGTCATATGTTTTCTCTTAATTTTTTGCCCCCTCCAAAAACCACACCAATTGCTTCACGCACACCAGCACACACAAGTTTGCTGCCTGCAAGATTTGGGCTCAGCTGTGCTTTCAGCAGCTGCAAACAAGAAAAAGCTTTTGATATTTGTTCTCACCCTTGATGCAGAAGAGTCCACTGAGCTTCGCCCCAGACTCTACCCTAGGTCCTCAGGGTGTGCATAAGGCCCCCAGGCTCTTCCTCATGACATGCAGAACATCTCAAGTAGAAAGCCAAGCATCCCCATAAAAAAAAGACAAAAGAGGGAGAAGAATCCAAGAAAGTCTGTGAACAAGTTCCCATGCCTGATGCCTGATTGACTGTCAATCAAAGTGGACACTTATGGTATAGCCTGACCATTGCTCTGACTCAGTATAAAGCACATTTCTAAGAGCTTCCCTCACCACAATGCACCCAAACTTTAGAACTCCAAAATTGCCAACTCTGGTGCAGGCCTGTGCAAACGACCTCCAGCATGTTTTACTCCCCATGCTAAATGGGGGTGATGATGACAGGATTCTGTCCTATGTTTATGTGTTTGATTTAATCTTAAACTACATGCAGCTGGAGGTGTTGTACTGACTAGTCCGTGGATAAGCTCTCCATTTTCTCTCTCGCTCCCTCAGTTTTATGACCGGAGTGTTGTCTCTTCCTTCACACTGCACAAACCTTTAAAAGCAAATAAACAAAGGCTCCAAATCTCTCCAGAGCAATCAGAGGACGTTCTTTTTCATCTCCCTCTCTCCTGTCCACCCCTGCCCACGCATGTAATTTTTCCTGGATAAAGTTCACATCCAAAAGGCTCAATTTCAGTCCCCTTCCCTTTCGCCTTTCACTCAACTGCAGCCTCTTCAAAGAGAACTGAGGATAAAAGTCCAAGCCAGAATTCACGCACTTGTGGGTGCTCTCTGGCCGCCGTTTGATGTCCCTCTGCTCACCTTCTGATGCTATTCAGACCTTTGTCTTCATTACCCATTTGGGCTCCATTTCCCAGACTTTATCTGGTCAGAGCCCCCCTCTCTCTTCCCAATCAGGCTCCATATCATCACTATATTGTTTGAAGCACAAATGCCACTCTGTCCATTCTGTGTGTGAGATGCAGGAGGTGTAACAAGGATGCTAAATTTTCTGGCGGAGCCACAATCTCACTTGAGATGAATGGCAGAATTCTTGAATCACAAATGGACAAAGTTACAGAGGACTGTATCTAATCCTAGCCTCACTTTGAGTAGTTAATGGACATGAAAACATGTTCATTAATTTTATCCATGAATTTCAATGGGTCTACTCTAAGTAGGACTAGCAGTAGCTACAGCTCTTAGTCTTGTTTCTGCCTTCTCCCTCCCACAGTTATAAAGACCTCAGTGACTACATAAGTTTGTCCTTCTTGGTTCAGCTTTGCCTTATTTCGGGGTGAAGCTGCAATGACCGCTCCCCATATTAAATGGGGGACACCCTTTACATGGTCACGAGCAGCCTCCTGGACCCTATGTGGCACCATTAGCACAGGCTTGGCTTTGCCTCCCCCCAGGTGGGATACCTGGAGGTCTCCGCCTACCTCAGTCAGTTGCCCAATCCCACCTGGGTTGCATTGCCAAGGTGATCAGGCCAGATAGGGGGAGGGACTGCCTGTCCACACAATAGGGGGAGGATCTTACCTGGGAATCGTCAGTTGGCACCAGAGCTTGTCCCATCCTACCCACCCTCAGTTAAGACTTTTGCAGGTTAACCTTTTCTCCACAGGTACACAGGTGCTGCTACGTCAAGGTCGCTGTTGAAGGGCCGGAAAGGAATTCTCCTGCATTGGCAGGTTTGCCTTTCCCCTAGCAAAATGTCACAACTTTGGCAGTATCAGGCCTTGGGTGGAATCCTTTAGTCTATCTTCACTGAATGGGGGGGGCATGCAGTGGTGACCCACGCCCCCTCATCTTTGCGGTGGCAATACCAGGGTTCCCTGTTAAACGGGTTGTTTCAGGGGAGGCTTTGGCCGTACACCTAGAGGTCGTCATTGCTCTCTCCTGTGGCTGCGGCGTAACAGGGGTGGGCTCTCTCTGCTTGAACATATGTTCTCCAGAGCCAGCCCATCCTCCCCCCACTGGATAACCCTGATGTCTCTGGGGACTGGGACTGATGTCTCTGGGGACTGGGAGGGATAAACGCCCAATGCCTGAGCCAAGGTCTACCCACATCTGAAACATAATAAAGCTGTGGCCAATTTTAACCCCATAGTACATTGTCTTGAGTCGTTTTTCCACACAGGGGCCGCCCTGGGTTTGGGGGACTCTGCCTGTCCACGCAAAATGGTGATGGGATTTATGAATTTATTTCATTCATGTATCACTTTCCATGAGGTATCCCAAAATGATTTGCAATTCAATAACATATAGAAAAAACAATTTTAGAAGACTGTTAAACATGTAAATCTACCACAGCACATACATAAAATTAATTCAAATCCCAGGCAGATGCCAACTAGGATGAAGATTTTATAACGGGTGTTGAAGGAACAATGCCTTTATCAGGCACCAAAAAAGCAACAGAGAAGGTGCCTGCCTGATCTGCAGTGAGAGGGAGCCCCAAATGGTGGTTTTCACCATATTAAGGCCCAACTCCAACATTGTGTGGAATGAACCTCCTGATTGGATGGTGTATGCAGGGTGCTCTCTGGCAGAATGCAGTGATTGGCTGGGCATATTGGGAATGAGGTGATCAAACTTTTGTATATCCTTGTCCCAAGCTGTACAGTAGGGCTTTGCACACCAGTACCAGCACTGGTAGCTAGCCTGGTAGCTATTTGCCAGCCAATGATTTATTTGCTGTTGTTTTTTGGATATATTTTTTAAGATGATGATGATGATGATTTTGTACATCACATTGAAACATGTGTGAGGGAGGCCATTATTATTACTATCATTATTATTAGTACTCCTGCTTAGCATTCTTCTTTCATCAGCTTGATTTAAGTGATTTCGTTGCTGCTAATGTTAACTTATTTGCCAACTGCAAACTGCTTCTGCCTTTTGGATGAGGTCCACATAACCTTCGTGTCTGCTTTCCTTTCACGAATGCAAGTTTGCTTAGGAAGAGAAGGGAAGAGAAGGACAGGGTTGGGTCAAGCTGCACAATACTTGTTTTCTGTTTTGTTTTTTGGCGCATCCTTGAAAAAAGCTTCCCGTTCTTCCTGAGAATTTTCCAAGAAACCTTGTGAAAACCAAGTTTAGTTTGAAGTGAGCCAGGTGGTGGTATTTCGAGGAGCTCACAATCTCTGCTCCCAGCAAACAGTGCAGAAAGCGAGAGAATGAGAGAGAACTTTTATATTGCCAAATAACGGAAAGTCGGCAATGACTTTGTTTAATGAGTCGTTATCTGCAACTGAGCTTCCGAACCAGAAACTTTTGTTCATTGCGGTGGTCATCATCTTTGGAGAAGGAGACCAAGGGTTTCAACCGTGACATACACCCCCACACCCCCTTGCAAGGAACTTGCTGAGATCAAGAGGACCCCGAAGGAAGCCAGCAAAGGAATGAGTGAAAGCGGAAGTTTTTGTTTGGATTTCTCATTAGTCATGATCTCCAGCCTCCTTTATCCTTGTGGCGTTCACATCCTCTCTGCAACTCAAAATCCGGGGCTAGGGCAATAACAATGTGATATGAAGGATATTGGAGAGCATGGAACGGGGTGGTCAAAGGCAGCCCCAGGTCCAGCTGTGTTTAGTTTGCCGATACCCATGTGTTCCTTGTTAGGCTGTCTTCCAGCCCTCCTCCACCTCTTGTTTCTATTCTTCACAGTCCAAAAGTATGAACCAATTAGAGTCCACAGAGTGAGCTGTTTACCACCCCCCTGCCTTGACACAGCTATTGTCTGCCTGCTATCAGCAAAAAAGCAAAGAAGGGTAACAAGACTAAGCTCCTCTCTCTTAAGATTTTTTGTAAAAAACAAAGCATAAATTGAACCAGAAGAAGGAAACCGAGAAAAATAAAAAGGCAACCAAGCTGTCTTAAACCACCCCCCCAAACCTCTTACCTAGGTGGTAACACCAGGAAAGGCTTAGCCAAGAAGAGCAGTCAGCTTTGGAGTGAAATCTATCACACTTGGTGTTCATTTGGCTGCCTCATTGCAGCAGAGACCTCAGTCATGCATTTCAAGGAAAAACAGGAATCGCATGCCCAGAAGGAAGCTTTTCCTGGTGAGGTGAGAGAGCAGAACCTCCACTTGCTCAGCTAATCTCTCTCTGAAAGTGGGCATGGATAGGAAGCTGCCTTAGACAGATCAAAGGCCCACCTAGCACTGTATTGTATTGACTGGCAATAGCTGTCCTGTGAGTCTTCGGATAGGGAGCCTTACCTGGGGATACTGGGGATAGGAACGTAAGAAGAGCCCTGCTGAATCAGGCCAGTGCCCATCTAGTCCAACATCTGGTTCTAGTGGCCAGCAAAATGCCCACAGGAAGTCCACAAGCAGGACCTGAGAGCAACAGAAACTCTCCCCTCCAGCAGTCTCCAAAAACCAGATAGCATGCTGCACCTGACCCTAGAGACAGAGCGTAGTGATGGATAGACAGATCCTTCTTGAGGACTGAACCTGGGATATTCAACATGCAAAACAGTTGCTCTGCCACTGAGCAAAGGCGTGTCTGTCAAAGGAGTTCTGTTCCTTCTCCAGACCAAAGCTAACCTAGGTGATTTCGGAGGGAGGCTCTTGCTGATTCCAAGGAGCCCTGTCATCTTCCCTCTTTCCACCTCTGCCTCCCATCTTCTGCCCTCCCACCCAAACTGAAAAGCAACAAGTTTTCCAAATGCATTTCCTTTCCCAAAGGCTGTTTATTCTGTTTAATGGCCACCTATCACCTCCTCACTCATTCTTTTTTAGATTTACTAGACAAGCACCGAGCAAATTAGCACAAAATGCTTTCACTCAAGTGTCAGGTGGAATCAGGCTTGACGAATACAATCCTGCTGGGCTTCCCAACCAGAGGAGTGGGTAGGCTGACAACATTGTCTCCTTCAATTAAAACGATGTTGCCTGCCTCACCAGAGCCCCAACCAAGCCCCAAGTCAAACCTATAACTTTTTAATGTCTTATTTTCATAAAGGCATTTTGACACGTGCTGCTGGGTTGGAGCAGGAGTGGGGAGGGAGGAATGAAAGAAGGGAAGGAAGGTTGTGGAGTGATAAAAACCAATCCCAATGTTGGAATTTTTATGATGTGTTTTAATAATAAGGGGGGGGGGGCCTTGCTTCAAAGGAAATATTTAAGTGACATGCTGATATGCAGCGAAGTGTGGATGTGTTCAAAAATAGCACCACAGCTGAACCTTGTAATGCAATATTTATAGCATAAATCTAGCTAACATGCCATAAAAATGAATTTTCATTGTTGCAAAGACATAAGTATGCAAGGCAAAAGAAGGGGGGGGAGTGTGTGTTTTGTTGTCTCCATGCAATGAGCGTGTGATCTTTTCCCAATCATCTAGGGAGGAGCTGTGTAAGGGCAGATCAGAACTCCAGAGGGCTATTACATTCATGAGACACCATACTGGGGCCATTAGCAGACTGATTCTCATTGACATCTCCTTACAATGAGCTTGTGAGATTCTCTCCAGCTTCTCTGGAGGACTTGTGTAGGCAATGTTCATATTATATCACACACTGAAACTAGGGATGTGTTGAGCAACTGATTCTGTCCTCTTTAAGGCCACGTTCACGCTCTACATTTAAAACACTATGATACCTAAATCCATTGCTTCCCCCAAAGAATTCTGGGAGCTGTAATTTGTTAAGGGTGTTGAGAGTTGTTTCAGGAGACACCTCCCTCCCTCATAGAGCTACAGTTCCCAGAGCGGTTTAACAAGCAGTCCCTCAACACGGGAAATATTGGGATCTCCTAACAACTATCAGTGCCCTTAGCAAAGTACAGCTTTCCAAATCAACACACTTACCATTTTTCAAAATTCACACATTTCTGAATTTTTCAATGCAGTTCTCCAGCCAAGTAATGTGTACAAAAGTGCACATACTATGGTAAAATGTGCATAACAATTCATATATTCATGAATATAGCATACCAAAATGCATTATATATGGTGAAGTTGCTTTTCAAAATTGTGTAGTGGAAGTATACAAAAATATGTATATTAGATTCACGATGGTTGTTTTTTTTTTAAAAGAAATAATTTGCAAACTGATATGAAACTGTGGAAAACTAAATTTAAGACTGGGAAGATGAGAATCTGAGATCTGCCCACTAAAATGGACAGATCTGTGCATCCCCAGCTGAAAGATCTCTAAGTCAATGTATCCTGTTAATGAGTATTATGGCAACTGACTAAGGGATGGAGAATCTAATTTGCAGCTCTAAATTGGAAACATACAGAGACACACATCCCGGTTGGAATACGTGCCACTAGTAAGCCAGCTTTGGATGTTTGCATTCGTAACTTACATATTCTTGCAATAAACAGATTAAGTGAACAAATATTTCCCTTCCTGCAGGACTCCCCAGGGACCTCTGAGAATTATGGGCCTTGCAAATTCAACTTGCAGCAGGTGCCAAAATAAATTCAAGATGATCAGATTAGGGTAATCTATGTCCTCTGCCCTTTCCACTTCACCTTGGTTGTGTTTTTCCTTACCCATAATATGCTAGCCTTTTAATGAGAAGGGATTTAAGCTAAATGCATAGCAGGGAGTTCAAAACTACAGGCCAGACTCCCAGGGTTATTATTATTTTTACAAATAATACTTAATACCAAAGGTTACTACTTCAGTTGCCATTGATACTAATTTTGTCCCCTTGGGCCTCATTTTCACTGAGGTAGCCAAGCTGTGCTTGGGCTGTACCACTGCAGACTGCATAATGGGGAGGGTGTGTATAAGAAATTGTCCTCCCTGCAAAGGACTCCCCATCACACAGAAAGCTAGCATGTCAGGGGGAAGGATTCTTGCCTCACTCCTCCCTGCCACACTAGTTTTTCATTTCACGTGGAGGGACATTTGAGTGTCACTACTCCAGCTCACTGGAATCAGTGGCCAACTGAATTAGACAAACGCCAATAAGAGCTGTGGAGAACACAGAACATATACCTTTACAAAGAAGCCAGAAGTCTTCCTGCTAGGCATTATAGGAAAGGAGATCAAGAGAAAGGATAGTAAATTTCTCCAATATGCAGTGACGGCAGCAAGAGTGTTACTGGCACAAAAATGGAAACAACAGGAAATACCGACAATAGAAGATTGGAGGTTTAAGTTGTTAGACTACGCTGAATTAGATAAGATGACTGGAAAAATTAGATACTTAAGAGACCAAAAGTTTACAGAAAACTGGGGGAAATTTGTTAATTATCTGGAGAATGTAAGTGATGGTCAAATAACGCTAGAAGGTTTTAAAAGAGCACTGTGACATACGCTAGAGACATTGTTAAAAGGAATGATAGAGAAAATATATAATTAATGACAATGGTAAAAAAGGAAATGCGGAAATTAATAGTGACTATGAAAGATTTACGGAAAAGCTGAAGGAAGTCCAAAACTAAAGACTTGGAAATGGAAATGTGAAATATGAAAATACTATATGTGTTGTTTTTTGTTTTGTTTTGCTTTGTTGTAAATTAATAAAAATTATTTATATAAAAAAAAAAAAGAGCTGTGGAGAACTTGTGGTCCAACAACACCTGGAAGCTAACAAGACTACAGAGAATAAGATAAAGCAAGATAATATATCAAATATACCGACTCAGTAAACTACAAACAAAAACTGTTTCTGCAGCTGCACAATTACTATCCCATAAAATGACTAGGTCACACTTCAGAGAAAGCATGAATATCAAGGGGACTCCAATTCCCATCATCCCAAGCCAGCATGGCCTCCAGTCATGGATTGTTGTAGTCTTCCAAGATATAGAGGGCCACAGATTCCCCATGCCTGTGCTAAATGCTTATCTAATTTTAACTGGTTCCAGAGGGCTGCAGCTACAACATTGAAACCTTGTTTTCTAGTGTCAGCTAAGTGCCCCTGTGGGGACCGTGATACTCTCAGCAATGGCCCATCTGAGGAGTATAATTGCAGACCCTCAAGTGTCCTTATTTTCCAGGGACATCCCTGATTTAGACAAGCTGTCCTGGTTTCTGATTTGATCCTGGAATGTCCTGCTTTTTCATTGGGGGTATGGTAGGATGTTCCTATTTTCACTGGAGAAATGTTGGAAAGTATGGAGTTATTCGACTCCTGAGCTGTCTGAAGGCAATCCTGTATAGGGCAGTTTTGCTTTGCTTTGCTTTTTTAAAAAGTTTTAATGTTTTATTATGCTTTTATATATGTTGGAAGCTGCCCAGAGTAGCTGAGGCAAACCAGTAAGATGTGTGGGGTATAAATAGTAAAATTTTCATTATGGAATAGGACATCCCTATTATCATTGGAGAAATGTTGGAGGGTATGTAATTGCTGGGTAGGGATATCTGGAGTGGAGTGATTCCTTACATCTATAGACTACAGTGGTACCTTGGGTTACATACGCTTCAGGTTTCATAAGCTTCAGGTTACAGACTCCGCTAACCCAGAAATAGTATCTCTGGTTAAGAACTTTGCTTCAGGATGAGAACAGAAATCATGCTCTGGCGGCGCGGCAGCAGCGGGAGGCCCCATTAGCTAAAGTGGTGCTTCAGGTTAAGAACAGTTTCAGGTTAAGAACAGACCTCCGGAATGAATTAAGTACTTAACCCGAGGTACCACTGTATAGCTAGGTTGGTATCAAAGGGGAATATCCAATTAAATCTGCCTGCTTGCCCAATAGACATCCACTTGCACAATGGGACTACTAATTTCTCTTCTCTCCCCTCTACACCCCTGAACAAAATCTGCTTATAAGGATCCTACAATCTTCTGGAGCAGATTTTCTTTCTTTGACGGGGAGATGACAGGCTGCA